>NW_009931565.1:36290-46725 GCF_000696875.1 Nestor notabilis | reverse complement strand
GCTCTGCTGCGGTGCCGTCACTGCTGTGTCGGGGCTGAGCAGCTCCTGCAGCCCCTGGGATGGCCCCGACCCCCCCGGTGCCCATGGGATGCAGGAAAGGCAGCAGCCCCAGGACAGGGGGCACAGGCCCCACTGTCATCCCTGGCTGTGCGTAGTCCTCTATCTTTTAATGCTGTAATTCACGTTTCCTCCTTTATCTGAGCTGAAAAGGCCCTTTTCCCCTTTTACGTGTATACATATATATACACACATATGCACACATGTATCTGGACTATTTTGGGATCCCTTTGTGAATCAGCCCAGGGTTTAGTTATTCATGTGCAGACATTTTAAGGTTCTGTTTCGGGGAGGCAGAAAGGATGCAGCTTCCATGGTGCAGCTCCTGTGCTTCTCAGTGGGCATCTCCCAGGGAGAAAAAAGGGACCAGCTCCTGTGTTCAGGAATGCTGTGACCAGGCTGGAAAAGCTGCTTCTAAAAGGAAAATTGTTGGTTGCAAACCTACCTATTTCTGCGAAGTGCTGGTTACCCAGGGGGTCTCTTCTTGGGTTTTTGCTAGAATGTCTTTTTAGAATTCAGATTCTTTTTCATTCTGAATTTTTATTTTGCTGTTACATGAACATATGAAAGATTGTTTTATTTAAATCTATTTAACACCCACAGTGGAGGATGGGCATCTTCTTCACCTTCCGATCACGCTCCACAGCGGGTGCAGCGCCGCATCCCTCTGCTCCGCTCCCCGTGTGCTGGGCTTTGCTGAGCACGAGGCTCTCGGCTCGGTGGTGACCCCATCCCCGTGCCCCACATGCTCTGCAGGGCTTGGGGAACTCTGAGGTCTCTTATGGTGACACTGAAAGAGCCACCCTCAGCCTTTCCAATTTCTGAGGGACGAGAGCAGCTGTGAATCTTGAGGCTGACTCGCCAGGAGCAGAAAGCTGCCTTTTGTAAATAAGCCAATATTTTCTTTCTTTCAAGGGGAAGCTGACAAAGATCAATACCAGCCTGCAGAAGACATTGCCCTCTTAAGAATTAGCCCTTTGCAGAATCATTAATCCAGGAAGCTGTTACAGGGTGACAAGAGCATGGAAGCTCTGCCAGCTCTGGGAGGGATCGCAGCAACCTCCCCTTTTGTGCAGGAAAAACAACCCACACGGAGCCACCCAGGAAACAGCTCACCCTGCCCGAGGAGCTCACCCAGTGCAATGAAGGGGGGCAGCTTGCTCTCCTCCGGAGTGTCATTAGTTACCTGGTCTTCTGCTCCTGTTTGACTACAGACAGCTCTGTGCAGAGCCAGGTTGGCTGCTGGTCCCCCTGCACCATCCTTGGTACCCAGGGCGCAGGATGCGGTGGAGCCTGCCCGAGCACACCAGGGGCAGCCACGCTCACCTGTCTTACCAGTAAGGGTGGAGAGCCAAGAAAATCAGTACAATTATACTGCTGGATAAACCAGAGGTGTTATTCTCCAGTTTGGAAGCTCTTTGGCATTGCTGCAGGTGCTCATCTCCCACATGCTCTGGCAGCTTTTTCCCTCCTGACCACCCTGGCTCAGAATGAGTGACAAGGGATGAGCTTGATCCCACTGAAGTCTACAGTTGGAGTAAGAGGGACCCCGACAGTGGGATTTATGAGACTCACTAGTCTCCTGGAGGAAAAGATAGATGCCCTATCCCTTGAAATATTTAATGGCTTAATTCTGCACAAAGCACTTAGGTATAGGCTGTGAGGGCTGGTGCTCAGAAACAAGTGATAAAACAGTATCAGCCCTGCAGAGAAAGGAAAAGATTAAAACGAAATGGCTGAAGAAGGAAAAATATGAACAAGTGGGCACCTTCCCCATGGTTTATCTTCCAGCAGCAGGCAGGCTGTGGAGCCCTGCGAGTGCTGGGCTGGTCCACGCTCTCACCCGGAGGGAGTTTGATTCATGAGAACTAAGCCAGGCCCCTTTCCCACAAACACTCTTCTCCTTCTCTTTATTCAAGGAAAAGAAGGTGTTAAGTGAGACAAACCAGAGGGATCCCAGACCGTGCCGGCAGCCCTAGAGCCAGTGTGTGAGCACCTGCACACCGAGGGGAAAGTCAGCAGCGGGAGCCCAGACCCCTTGTTTTGGCACCAGCCGAGCTTCTCACAAGACAGAGGAATGTGTGGGGTAAGAAAACCCCATGTGCTCCCAGTGCAACTGCTGCCAGCTCAGCGCTGGTCCCCCAGCCAGACCTCTCAGCACGGAGGAACCAGCAGCATAAAACTGGGGACCCCATAGTTTCAAAGAGAGACCCATGGTGCATGGGGGGGGGAGGGGCAGCCTCCTCACCCCTCCTCAGCACCCATGATCAGGCAGGGATGTAGGGAGTCACCTCCCCTGGCACAAAGCAGAGCCATGAGGACCAGACTCCAGGTGTTTAAAGGGAGCTGGGTTGATGAGGGGTGGGTTTACGAACCAGGTGAGATCCCCATGAAATCAACAGGATGTGATGGGGTAGGTTTGCACAGGTGAAGGTGTTCAGGAGCTTAATTACCTGCTGCCCTTGTTAAGGAGGAGCCCTCACGGGCTGCTGCAAGTCTGTTTACACGTTGGGAAGAAGCCCTGCAGTTCTGGTAGCTTCTCACAACTGGGATGCAGTGAAGGGCATGGAGTTGAGACCTGCTCTGTAAATATCTGCTGCTGGGAAGCACTGAAAGTGTTTCACTGCTGTTGTGTGGCAACTCTTCATCTTACTCCAGTCTCCACAGCTCTGTTCTTTCCCTCTGCACCATGAAAATGCAATGGACTCTGTGAACCAACTCAGAGAAGCCTAAAGACATGGCTCTGCTGAGGTTCAGGAAGACTAAGTATGCTGCTAAAATCAGGTATCTAATCCCTCTTAGGTCGACAAGATGGTTTGTTCACTTGGAACAAAGCATGGTGGGGCCATGGGTTATGTGGTGGCATGGCAGTGGAGAAGCCCTGCTGTGGGGAAGGTACCTGTGTGGGGTCCAGGCAGACCTCAACCTGCATTGGGCACACTAAATGGCATGTGGTGGGCAGTGGATGTGATGTATGGGTGTAAGATAGTGTGTGAACTTCTTCAACCAAGAAGGCACAGGAGCTAAAAGCTGGCATAGCAGTGCCTCTGCCCAGCAGGGAAAGCTAATTCCAAGCCAGGTGTTTGTCACAACACTGGAGGGTCACCCGCTAGCAGGGGCAGGCAAAGAGGGAAACAGTTCTTGGGGGTAATTACAATCTGTGCGAAGTTTCTCACTTGCTCTGTAATTGTGGGAGGTGGTGATTGGCACCGCAGGGCCGCGGCGCGCAAAGCACCACAATAGAGCTGTAATTTATGGGGCTGGAGCCGTGAAGTCAGTAATGGTTTGGGAATTATTGCTAATCCGTATGGATTCAGCAGTTCCTGCGCTGGCCAAGGAGGTGGGGACTACAGGTTCAGGAGGAACCACTGGGCACTGGCACAGGGTGCCCAGAGAAGCTGTGGCTGCCCCATCCCTGGCAGTGTTCAAGGCCAGGTTGGACACAGGGGCTTGGAGCAACCTGCTCTAGTGGAAGGTGTCCCTGCCCGGGGCAGGGATTGGAACTGGATGAGCTTTGAGGTCCCTTCAACCCAAATCAGTCTGGGATTCTATGATTAATAGTGCTCTAAGCTGTGGGCAGGGGGCACAGGCTGACCCAGAGGCACGAGCTGGGCAGGATGATGTTTTTAGGAGCTGTTTTTCCAGGCTGTTCCATGCTTGGGGTGCACGTGGCTGAGCGAGGGCCACATGGGCTGTGAGATGGGAATTTGGGCCATAAAAGCTCCTCTTTGCTGCCGGCAGCTCCGTGCTCTGCCAGCACCGAGCGGCTCTTTCACATCAGGCAGCTGCCTGTGTTCGGGAGAGTTAAAAAAATCACACTTTTTCATTTGTGCTGATTTGCATATTAATAGTTTGCATATTAAACAACTACTTCAGAGGGTGGGCGGGCTAATGAATGCAGCAGTCTCCTCTATTTTAACTCAATTTGCCTCATCCATATTCCAATGACTTTGGGGATTGGTATTCAGTTTTCATTGAAATTATCCAAGCCAGACCTAATTTGTGCTGCCCTTCCATTAATCCAATTAATTAGCACCATTGATGTGTACTGCCTTTGTAATGCAGCTTTGTTCAGCACTGCTGCTGCTAATGACAGCCTAGTATCAGAGCAAATAATGAGCAAACCAAAGGAGCATTTGACCCTTGATGTACCCTCACACAATGCAGCAGTTTTTAGTCTGGAGGCCCTAATTTAGGTTCGATAACCCAAATTATAGACAATAATTCAATATTCTTTGTGGGGAGCTGTGCGAGTGTCACCCTGCCATTTGTTTAGCTTATCATTTTTCCCTGCCTCTTTATTTATGTATTTTTCTCCCCCCTTTTCATTATTTTCCAACCTGGCCTCCCTGCTCCACCTCCAGCATTGATTTCTGACCTTGTTTCCACTGAGAGGTCTGAAGATCTCTTTGCTCTGAAGGAATTCATTAACCTTTCCCCCTGCCCAGAACTGGAGAGAAAAATCTTTATATTTTTGAGTAAGGCAAATAAACAGTGTTAGTGATTATCAAGTCTCCTCGCTGGCTGCTCCCCAAGAACTCAACTGCCGGCTTAGGGAGCACTCCTGGGATTCCATTTTGGGGTGATTTGTGGCTGGGAATTGCTGTTTAAACACAGTAATTGTCTCCAGAGCCCGGGTTGCCCCCGTGCTGTGTGTGCTGGCACACCGGAGGAGGAGAATCCATGCCTGGGAGGTGCTGCTGTAGTCGTCCACGGGTAGGTCACTCAACTTCATCAATTAGTTACATGGGGCACGTTGTCTGTGTCCACAAGTGCGTGGACTGTGAGGAGAGGGAATGTCAGAGCTGGGAGGACAGGAAGTCTGTTTGCAAAGGGATACGGAGATTCTGACCTGGGGCATCCTTTGACCTGGAGCAAAACCTGAAGGGTTTTTCAGGCAGACTCTCGGAAAGGTTTCAGAAGCCTGTTCTGGGAAGGCTGGTGGGTAATTCGGTAAAAGCATGTTTTGGATAAACCAGACCGTGGTGCCTGCTGAGCTGCAGGCAAGTTTCCCACTGCTGAATGGGGGGATCTAGCATCTCCTGTGGCTCTCCATGCTGTTCCCAGCCACTTCTCCTCGGTGTTATAAATCATGCCATTTTATACAGTTAGCTGCCTGAAAGATTTTGCTGATTAACCTTCAAATACGCCGTGCATCTTATTCTCTTCTTCGCTTGTGGAGCACTGAGGAAGCAAAGGGGCTCCATGAGGCGTGCACAGCAGGGCAGGCTCCGTGGGCACAGGGGGAAGGAGCTCCCAGAGCAGGGCTGGATGCAGGTCTCTCTTCTCCTGCTCTGAGGCAGGCTGCAACCTGCACTGCAGAACAAAGGTGCTTTTACCCTGCTCTGTACTGCTGCTGGGGTGTAGAGCCTGTGTGGCACAAGCTTGAGGTCTCCAACTGACCTTTGGGCAGTGAAGATTGCTGCGAGCTGGTGAGGAGGGCATTCTGGTCTGCGCCTACAGCTTCAACAGAGCATCACTTACTCATATCTTCATCCTGAAAACCACTTTCAAACCCCAGTTGCTGAGGTGTCTCACCCTGCTGTTGCAGAAGAGATGCTGTTGGGTTTTGGGTTGGGCAGATCCACGAGCTGCTGCTGCTGCTAAGGTGTGTTTTGTGTGTGCACAGGGTGGATTCTGCTGTGCTGGTGCTACTCAGCTTGTATGAAGTGTGAAGGAGGAGGGGTTTACCGGTGTGGTGGTTTATTGCCTCCAAGCATGCCTGGCTGTGTGACAGAGCCTGCCCCCAGTGACCCACCTGGGTACCTGAGCTGTGTGAGCTCTCTGGGCCCTGAGGGGTAAATAGGAATACCAAGAAAGATGTATCACAAGTATATTTAGCTCATGAGTTGCACCCTGTGCCATTGCTTTATGCTGCACTACAGTGTGCACTCCAACATAGCCCATGTGGCTTAACAAACATACTAGCAGCATCTCTTCTCCCGTGGTTTGTGTTCCATGGAGGAGGAGGAGGGATGTTCATGGCCAGTTGCCTGCTGCCAGCCCATGGCTCTGGCTTTGCCAGGCTGTGGGGGCTCTTTAAACTCCTCATAATCCCTCTTCATGGTCTTTGGTGGTGGCAAGAAGACGGAGTGAAGCATCTGAAGCAAGGTGGTATTTAACAACTATTTCTTTGTCTGATATGGGGCCTTCATACCAACCTGAAAGGTACCGTTCTCTGTCTGGCACTGATGCAGGAAGATCCTGTTTAGTGGCATCACTCAGGACTTGTCATATTACGATCTGTCACAACATGTCAGCCTCTGACAGGCTGGATACCTGCTATTAACTCGCAGACTAGCTGCAAATACAAAATACAGGTGGTGAACGCAGGCAGTGCCAGGAGCACGGTGGGTCCCTTCCTGCGCTTGGGGTACAGCTCTGCATACCCAGCCCTAAGAGCAGCCCTGGGCACGCTGTGTGAACATGGGAGGGCACGGGAGGCTGGCTGCAAGCACACAAGGCAGCAGCAGCCTCCAGGACAGTGCCAGGCAGCTGGATTGGGCAGAGATTCCTCCCTGGTACCGAGGTTGTGGTTTAATCCTGATGCAGCAGCCAGGCCCCAGAGCTGTCACAGCACAAGAAGCAGCAGCAGATGCAGCCCGTGTCCCTTTTGTAGCTGTGGCCATATCCGATGCTTGAGGGAAAGGTGGACAAGCAGAACAAGGCTTGAGGCCGAGGTGTATATCAGGTGGGTGGGAGATTCCTTCCTGCTCCTGCATCCAAGTCCCTGAAGTGAGTTTAATTAATTGGCTGCCTGTAAACACAGTAGATCAAGTCTCCTTTTGCCCCTGTTGGTGATATAATTCCAGCCTCAAATCATAGGTTTAATTACAGGATCACCCTGCCTCATCACGCAGTTCCTCCCATGAACCAGGTGAGCTCTGTCTTGAGGCCGATGGTGTGTTTTGGCCCCAGGACCTCTCCTGGAAGGCTGGTTTGGGCCATGCAGGGTTGCATTGGGCTGAGCAGGGTCCTGCTGCAGGGGATGGTGTCTGCAGGAGTGGAGAAGCCATAGCCTGGGGCTGGGGTGAGGGGACCTGCTGGGACCCCTCCTGCAGAGCTCCTGGGGGATGCTCCTTCTCACAGCACCCGCAGGTACGCGGGAGCAGGGGCAGCAGCAGTGCAGGGTTGGCTGGGGGAGAGGAGAGGAGGGTGAGCTGAGGTCCAGCTCGCTGGATGCCACAGCAGAGCACATGAGCTGCTGTTGGAGCCCATGGACATCCAAGCAGAACAACCTCTGCACCCTGCTGACACCGAGACAGGCCAATCCTCCCTGCCTGTACTCTGCATCCCACTATGTAACCCCTGTGTCTTCCATAGGGTTCCTTCTGCTGTAACAAGCCAAAGTCCAGGCTGATTTTTGTCTGGTTTATTATTAAGCTGATGAGGTTATTTAGCCCGTTTTATGCCCCATTACACTGTGTGTTTGAAATGCTGTGAAGAGCCTGTGGCCAGCAGTGAGTTGCCGTGTTTGTCTTGGAGCCCCAGCTGATGGCCCCTGTTTTCTCCCTGGGTATTCTTTCCTCTCTGAGGCTGGTGTGGCTGAGAGAGATGAATGCTCTGTCTGTTATTGTTACCTCTCCTCACTTTGTTTTTTCCATGCTCTCATCACTAGTTTGAGTGCTTCTTATTTTCCTTGCCTCTGAAAGAAGCCATAAAATTCCCCAGACCGTGTGTGGTATGGTGTGCACTTACAAATTACCATTGAAAAATGAATTGCCTTGACAAAATCTAATGTTTTGTGACACAGCACAAATATGCATTTCATTCTTGAAGAGAAGGAAAAGGAGCTCATTGGAAATATTAAATTAAGCAGTGCAACAGCTGAGAATAATTTGGTTTTCTGCTCTGTTGCTTGTGATTTGGTATGGAGTTTGAGGTGGCAGGCCGGTTCCTGTTTAGAGTGTAAAGCACACAGATGCCTCAGATTTTATTCCTTGCTTTGGAGCAACTTGTTTTTGCTGGTGCTGGAGGCCGGGTGCAGTTCAGAGCACGGGGTTTGGGTGAGATCCCAGAGGCAGGGAGCTGAGGTGGAGAACACTGGGGCCAGTGTGTGGGAATGTTTAGGGCCGTGCTGCAGTGGGGCACAGGAGACCACTGTACAGCCTGCAGCTCCTGCTGCTTCTCTGGTGGGTTAGACCCAGACTCCATCCCCATTAAGAACAAAGGGAAGCAGGATGGGGTTCGGGAATTCCTGCGAACAGCTCTGAATCCCCACTGCAAGAGGCATAAATGAAGCCTTTCTTCTCCTCAGTCACCAGCCCTTTAATTACCTGCAGAGCTTCTACACGGACTCATTCCCCAGAAGAAGGGTTTGGGGGCTCCTTGTGGAGCAGATGTGAAACTCGCACTCACCCCTTGTCCCCACAGAGTCCCACGCTCACTTCTCCTCTGTGCCGAACAGCTCTGAATCCCCACTGCAAGAGGCATAAATGAAGCCTTTCTTCTCCTCAGTCACCAGCCCTTTAATTACCTGCAGAGCTTCTACACGGACTCATTCCCCAGAAGAAGGGTTTGGGGGCTCCTTGTGGAGCAGATGTGAAACTCGCACTCACCCCTTGTCCCAACAGAGTCCCACGCTCACTTCTCCTCTGTGCCCGTCCCCAGCCACCGCCAGGAGGATGCTCTGGCACAGGCAGGCTCTGTGGGGCCGCTGCTCAGTGGTGATGGGGCAGGGGCATCCCCTGGGGTCTGCACGGCCAAGGATAGAGCCCAGCCCAGCTCAGTGGGGTGAGGACATTGGAAAGGTGCCAATGGCATCGCGCTCAGTAGTTGCTCACACCAGACCCTCGCCTCCTGGGCAGTACGACCCTGCAAGCTGGGGTCAGACCCATGTGTGGCTGCAGGTGGACTCCTCATTGCACTTACTGGGGGTTATTTTGTCAGTATTAGTCATTTGTTTGTCTTAAAGTGTTGGGGACCAGACCTCCAGAGGCACAAACACCATGAAAGCACTTGGGAAGCGAGTCCCCATCCTGGAGAGGCTGTGGGACTATGGCGGGGCCATAACGAGGGATGTGAATGTGCTTTAACACAGGAAGAAGCCATAGAATAGTGTGATCGAGTTGTGCAGCCCAGCAGCACCCACAAGTCCAGCCTAATGCCTGCTGTCCCCTCTCTTTTTCTGCTTTCCTCTATTTCCCCAAGCATTGCAGCTGGAGCAGCAGTTGGCTGTGGGAGCCAAGGTGACACCAGCCCCTGAAGCCTGTGTCTTGCTGAGGTGCTTATGGTGGCACCACCATGATCTCCATGTGAGTGGTTATTTGCTGTTTGTTATTTACTGTTCCCTAAAGCTGGTCAGGATTTTTCAGCTCTAGACACGTATTTTGGTGGAATCTGAATATTTTTCAAGGGAAATGTCAATCAGAAAAGCCAATGTTTTCCTAGCAGGTTTGAAAGCAGCTTGGTGCTCCTTCAGGAAGCCCTTAGCACTGGCTGCCCAGGAGACAGGGACACTTACCTTGCTGCTGAACTCCTTACTGTGGTGCAAAGGCAAAATGAGAAAAACCCTGGAATTTCTTATTCCATGAAGGATCTGCAGGTTTTGTCCAATTTGGATGGACACCAGGTTTAAAAGCTGCAGCTTCTCATGGGGTGGGAATTGTGGTTTTCAGATAACTGCTCTATTCCCCTATGTCCCTTCAGGCAGATGCTCAGATGTGAACTTCAAACTCGGTACCAAAGGCAGAGCCCCAAGAGGGTCTCTGTGCCCAGAGAGGGGCTGTGCCCATGGACATGCCACAGGCCTCCCTGTCCTCTCCCAGCTGGGTGCTGCACAGCAAGCACTGGGGCATGGAGGTGAAAGCACAGAATGGAGCAGGAATAGAGGAAAGAAAATCATAATAGATGATGGCAGCAAAACTAGCACTGTGGCTTGGCTTAGGGCAGGCGAGCTCCGACTCTTACACCCTCTGCTTTTGAGTCTGGCCCCGGCTGCCCCCAGCACCCAGAGCCACCCGTGGCACTGAGTGATGCTCAGCAGGCGCACCCCATCCCGGTGGTGGCCAAGCCAAGGGCAGCCCGGCCCTGAGGCGCGGTGTCGTCGGCTTCATTCTCTGCAGCAAAAGCCAAGCGCAACCTGCGGCTCGCGCCAAGGTGTCCTTGGCACAAGGATGTGGGTAGAGAACCCACTGGAGTGTCAGAGCCGTGGCCAGTCTCCAAAGCGAGAGCGGTGTTTGACGGGGGAGAATATGCTTTGGAAAATCTACTTGATCCTTGTTTGGAAGCAGCGCTGAGAAGCATGCGGAGCCCTTCGCAGACGCACACATGCTGCCTCGGGGATATCTGTACAAAGCAAAGCACTGGAAACATGTTGTCATCCGCCTCCTCCCTCTCGTTCCTGGCAATCCAGTAAATATCCAAGGGGCAAGCAGCC
>NW_009931565.1:35841-36129 GCF_000696875.1 Nestor notabilis | reverse complement strand
TGCCTGAGCCAGCTCGGAAAGCCAAGGCCCAGACATGGCACAGCAAGTGTTGTTTTAGCATCCCTCTTCCTCAAAAAAAAAAGAAAAAATAAAAAAATAGGAAAGCAGACCTGGACAGTTTCCCAGATTGTACATCTGTCCGTATAATTTACACCATGAGGATGAGGAAGTGAGGAGGGCTGTAAACTCTTTCCATCTGTGCAATGTGTGTGATGATTTTTCCATCCCTGACTCGCTGCCCCCATGGAGCGGTTCCGGCTGGGGGGGGGCTTTCCAAGCCAGGGGCCG
>NW_009931565.1:35451-35789 GCF_000696875.1 Nestor notabilis | reverse complement strand
CTGCGGCCGCCCTGTCTCCCGTGAGCACCAGCCACCTGCCTGGACACTGCAGCCGGGGGACAACTTCACCTTAGAACTGTTCTGACTGAAAAGGGTGTTTGTGGCAACTGGGTTTTTTCACAGGTTAGATCTGATCTTCCTCTGATGTAATCCAAGCCCTGGTGGAGCAGCCCTCTCCAGGAGGTTCGGTTTGGAAATGCACTGCCAGGGGAGCTGCCTGGGGTCCCTCTCTCCCACACATTAATGAGGTTCCCCCTGCTTGCAAGGACCTGGATGGCTGCAGCACCAGGCAGAGAGGGAGAGGAGCAGGAGAAGGCTGAAGCTGTGGCGTCTGCTCT
>NW_009931565.1:34846-35404 GCF_000696875.1 Nestor notabilis | reverse complement strand
AAGACTTGGTTCACTGGGGATGGAGAAGCCACTGAGATGATTTCTGAGTCGGGTTCCCAAACTGAGTGGTGGTGTAAAAGCTTTTGTTCCTGTAGCAGTGGGATTCCCTTGGGGAAAAGCCCCCGCTCCTGGCAGCAGGAGGTGGTTTGTCTCATGAACCAGGACCCACCGGCCATGTGGTGGATGGGCTCAGCTCCCCATGGAGACAGGATCTGCTACACCCAGGCTGCTTTCCCCAGCTCGTTATAACTGTGCAGATACCAATATAGGCTGAGTGGGTGGTGAGAGGGGACCTCGTGTTCTGCATGACTGGAGGGCTTTTGCGGCTCCATCAGCTGAGGAGATGAATGAAGGAGCGGGATGTTGCCACCTCCCAGCGCCCACTCGCTCCCTGGCTCACCAGCCGCAGTTGGATTTCTTTCAAGCCTGCCATGAATCACTCCTGGGCGCACAGGCGCGTTCCGAGGGGTTCTCTGGAGCTGCTGGGGCCCGTGGGCTGTGCCCCATCGGCACCCACCGCATCCTCCTGACACCAGTGAGCAGCTCGGGGCGCGTGTG
>NW_009931565.1:28255-34802 GCF_000696875.1 Nestor notabilis | reverse complement strand
CACAGATGATCTGTGGTCACCTCCAGGCTGTGAGACAGCTGCAGAAATAAACCCCATGGATGTGTCTGTGCCTTCTGCTGGGCACTGCTCGGGGACCTCTTCCAGGAGCAGGAAAATGAGGGCTCTGTTCCTGGTTCCAGGAAGAGGCTGGTACCTTCCACCTCAGCGAGACACCTCCCTGGCACTGCTGCGCCCCTGCTTTGCCACCCTGTGCAGGGAGCAGACAAACAGTATTTGTCCCTCCCAGTGCTCTTCAGCAGAACCTTTCCATGCCGGGGCCCCGCAGCATCCCCGCCATGGGACACGCGCTGCCCCTCGCTGCGGGTGCTGGTTTGCCGGGGCAGTGGTAGCAGGAGCAGTACCGAGGTGGTTAAGAAACACTAATAAACTTTGCAGGCTCGGCGCTCAGGCAGGCGCTTCCTCCGTCTTGACATTAAATTCCTATTGGTGTGACTCATTAGCTATTTATTTATTTAAAGCCACTGAGCTGTTTGCAATGGTTTTAAAAAGCAAACACGGTGTGTGGGCAGAGGAGCTGTTCTGCCTCAGCGCTCCTCGCCCTGACACCGATGATAACTTATCAGAATGAATAAGGAATCTTCCAATCATTATTCTCCTTTTACTGGGAGGGTGTTTAGTGTGTTCTGTAGGAGAAAGTCATAGCGTTGCCTCTCAGAAACTTTTTTGCCAACCTGTTACATCCAGGTTATATCCCTACGTGGGCAGCTGCCTACACGTTCTGCGCAGCCCCAGTTAAAGCGGGATACATCATCCCTTTCCGCTGCTCCCAAACCCCTCATTGGGTCCCTCCTGGAGCAGCTGCTTCAGTGGGGCTGGGTTCAGAAGAGGCTCCCTGAATACCCACCACGAACTGGGGCTGCATGGTCCAACCTGGAGAATAAGCATTTGGCTAATTATAATTTGGACATTATATTTGGCTTTCCTGCCAGCAGCAAACATCCAGGATCACATTCCAACCTGGGAGGTCTGGAGGTGTGCAGGGGCTTGGATCAGGCATGGGAACCTAAAAATCAAACGCTTTGCATCCCCTCATGTTTTTAAGTTATCTCATTTTTACATAACCCAGCCTGGTACAAAGCCAGGAATATTTTCCCGACCATTATTTCCAGCGAAAATGTGGCTTTTCTGCCATTTTGAAGTTTAACATTTCACTTCCCCAACACAGGAGGGTCTTCAAAGGCAGTGAACTCATCCATGCACCAAAACCCAGGAGCAGGATTGGTCATGGAGTCTTCTAAAATGTTCCCTTGAAATACCAGGAATTCCGGGATATAAAGTGTTTATCCTGGCCCAGGGGCTTGCATCCTGCTCAGCAGAGCAGCCGTGAAGGGTGGTGGGACTGCACAGGCGGGTGGCACACGGTGCATGAGGGTGCCCCATCCCTGGCAGTATTCAAGGCCAGGTTGGACACAGGGGCTTGGAGCAACCTGCTCTAGTGGAAGGTGTCCCTGCCCGTGGCAGGGGTTGGAAATGCATGAGCTTTAAGTCCCTTCCAACCAAAACCAGTCTGGGATTCTCTGATTTACATAAAGTAGCTACAGCATCTTGCAGAATGCCTCCCGTTGTAACCTCCTGCCTGGTTGCAGCAGTCACATCATGTTACATTATGCTTTGAAACATAACATGATGTGACTGATGCAACATATGACGGATGGTTTATCAGCCAGGAAATGTAAAAGGACCCAATTTTCTAAAGAGCATTGTTACAGAAACAAACAAGATGCCCTTTTAACTTGTATTGATTGACTGCTAAAGAATAAGCTTTGCTCATACTTTTGCAAGTGTTGTAATTAGTTGGTAGGGCTACCTGGATGGGGAAGAGCCAATGGGCACTACTTCCTCTGGCCGGGAGGCAGAGATGGAGGGTGAAGCACCAGAGCAGGCAGAGGTGGAACAGTCCCCGGTCCCCGCAGCAGCACCCGGGGCATGTCTGTGCTCAGGAGCATCTCGTGCTCACAGCAGCAAAGGGGCTGTTGGGCCTCTGCCCATCTTTGTGTTTTCAGGCCACCCCAAGCATCAGCCACTGGAAAAACAGACCCTGGTGGGCTTCCAGACCCTTCCCCATGACATTGCCATGATCCTGCAGCAGCAACTGCATCTCAGCCAGGTCCAGGGGGAAGAGCCTCTTCGGGCGGGTTTGTGCAGCTCTTTGCATAACAGTTGCTCCCGGCCCCTTCTTTCTTTTGATTAGCAGCTAAAAATCACAGATATGTCTGGCAGGACAATGCCTTTGACAGCAAAGGGAATATTAGGGTCAAGCTTTATTAAGAAAGAAGCTATTGAAATGACATACTTGAACATATTGCTATTAGGGACTTGAAGAGTATTTGCCTCATTAATGTAAAAGGTAGCTAGCAATCTTCTTGATCAACAGTGGCAATTTATTTTAAAGTGTCCATTTTCTGGATGTCAGAGGAAGACTTTTATTTATAATCTTATTTTCAATTTCCACAAAGAACACTTCACTCATGCTCTGGGCAGGGTTTTTCTGCAGACAATAACCGATTATAAAACTGTGCTCTCCCCCCCCACACACATCCCCCTTGTAGTAGTGTTGACATATGGAAATGAATCAAAATGTAATAGGCATAATTACAAGCATTGTGTGCAGGCTACAATTAGTGTCTCTTCAAAGCAGACTTGTAATCAAAAGACACCAAGAGACGAGGAGAAGAAGCGAGCGGACGGTTCCGGGATGAGCCAGAGCTGGGAGAAGTTTCCCACCCGGTGGGTGCAGAGGGAGTGCCTGGTGCCCAGCCAGGGTGTGCATGGGGTGCCCACGGGTTGACAGGCCCAGCCACCATGGTGATGGGCAGCTGGCACCACGGGCAAACTCCCTTGTAGAGACAAAAGCCGTGAGAGGCGTGTGGTGGTCTCAAACCACCCGCTCGCTCCAAAAAGAGTAAACCAAGATCTCTCAATGCCACGTTTCAAATGCAATAGCTCCGTTTTTCAGAGCAATGAGGGCAATGGGAATTGTTTCCCAAATCCGTTCGACAAGTCAAAACAAAATCTGGAAATTATATTAAAAGTGAAGGGTGACTTTCTGCATAAGCAGTTGCTCTGCTCACCCAGAATTAGCTTGTTAGAACTTTTCAATTCACCAATGGTGAAAAATTATTTGTATTTTATTTTTCTGTGTGTTTTGTGAACTGGAAATATATTATTCACACAGCTCTAAACATAAGATACGATTTGAGTGTAAGCAAAATCCCATTACTTTGTATTCCTTCAAATCCTGGCGAGGGTGGCGGATCTAAACACGGCTGCCTGACAGGTTTGCAATTCAATTTTTACCTGTCAGAAATGTATCAAACTGAAACTATTTTTGCAGGAACATTTCTATGTTAATAAGTTTTTGCTTTGAAATAAACCCCCAACCTTTTAATAAGGCCAAAGCATTATCTGGTGGCCTCATTGGAAGGGACTTGCTGGGTTTTCATTTTCAACTTCATTTTGTTCCCTAATAGTTTTTCAAAAATGAAGGCCAGAATGAAATCCTTTATGGCCATTGTTCAGCTGACTGCTCCTATTGACCCAAACCCCACTGCTTTTTGCCCAGAGGTTGAGAAGGAATTGTTCAGATCCGGAGCACTGGAAGGTTTGGGGATTTCCTTCCGAATTTGTGGTGGAGGGGACCTTAAAGCTCATCCAGTTCCAACCCCTGCCACGGGCAGGGACACCTTCCACTAGAGCAGGTTGCTCCAAGCCTCTGTGTCCAACCTGGCCTTGAGCACTGCCAGGGATGGTTTAAAGCCGTTCCCCCTTGTCCTCTCCCTCCAGACCCTTATCAAAAGTCCTGGGAGCAGAAATGGCTCCCTCAAAGTCAGCGGAGGGAGAGCTGCTGGTGCCAGCCGGGGAAGGATCAGTCCCATCCCCAGCGGGTCTGTGTGGGAGGACTTATATTTGTTTGCAGGAGCCAGATGGTTAAAGAAGAGAGTGACATAATTGTGAGAGCAGGAGCCATGGAAAGAGAGGGGGAGAGAAAGTGCCCGGGGAAGAGAGACCTGAGGAGCACGGCCCCGCACGCCCCGCGCTGGCACTTGGGCTCTGCTTCCCACAGGGATTCATCCCGGGGTGCTCTGGGGCATTGCTCCTGTGCTCAGATATCCCAAGTTCGATGCACAGAGAAACTGAAGCGCAGGAGCTGCTAATGCTGGGAAAGTTACGAGGACTGAAGTGGCGGGCATGACCTTGCAGTAGATGTGAAGTTCATGATCCTAAGCAGCTCTCCATTTATTAATGGAGGAGCCATTTATTAACCTACTGAATTCAGTTATGCTGGCATAAATCTGAAGTAACCCCATTGAGTATGGATTTATACCGGTGTAGCTGAGCAGAGAGCCCGTCTGGCTCCGGAGCACGGGCCAGGCTGTTGTGCTGCTGCCCTGGGGCTGGAGGAGAACCTTCATGTCTCAGAGCTTAAGCCAGGTTTAAACCAGCAGCTCAACTGCTGCAAAACAAAGCTCCAGCAACACGAACACTTCCCACTCTGTGTGCGTCTCCCAGGCCCAAGCTCAGCCCAGGGGCAGTCCGGGTGGGAAAGCAGGGAAGGAATTAACCACCAGCTAAATGAATCCCCTGGTTCCACCCACAGCTAAAGCCCCAGGTGTCCTCCTTCCTGCATGGATTTTAAACCAGCAGAACATACCTATTGTATTTTATTCTCTCATTCCTACTGTTTAGTACAGGCGACCAAGCAAAGGCAATGCTGGTGGTGCTGTAGAGGAGGGGAGATTTTTCCTCTGAAATTTTAACTGTTCCTTTAGGTCTTTGAAGGAGCTGAAGAAGAAACATGAATTTGGAATTACATTTTAAGCCTTCCTGTAGCCTTTTAAAATATCAGAAGGAGCAAGGGTCTGCTATCCTCACCATCAGAACCGGGCGCAACCTCCGCTTGAAACGCCTATAAAATACAGCCCGTGGCTTTACTGTTGCCTTCCCTTATCTGCCTGCTATTCTGAGCCCGCTCCATCTCTGTGTGCAGAGGCTCCTTTCACAGGCCTCAAGAATAGGGAAGCTCTCGCCATTCCCGTCACGCGCCGCGGGGCGCCTGGCCCTGCTCTTATCAGCAGAAGGCACATGGAGCGCCGGGGGATGCCCCGCTCTGGCTCCCGGCACCGGGCTCGGGGCGAGCCACCGCTGCGACCTTCAGCTCTGGTTTCCCCTTTCTCAGAAAGCAGGATCTTAGAGCCTGTGGCTGAACAGACCTCGGCAATCCCGCGGGAAAGCACCTCTGAAGCTGTGCTCTAGGTGCAGTAAAAGACTTTGTGTGGGCTGTTTGTGCAGGGTCCCGGGGAAGCCGAGGTGTTCATGAGAGGAGCAAACCCCTGTTTCGGCTGTAGCTGCCCCAGCAGAGATCTCTCCTGTGCGCAGGGATGCAGGGATGCTCCTGCTGAGCTGATCTCTCTGCTGCCCAGAGCTCCAGGTGCAACTGTCCTAAGGTTTGGCACAGGGAGAAGCACCGGAGCTCGGAGCCTGGCTGCTTTTCCTGCACAGCAGCAATAAACATGCACTTGCCTGTGACAGCCCATGAACACTACATGTAAGAAGCATTTTCTTGATGAATTAGTGGGTTTCTGAATAAAGAAACCCTCCTCCCCCAGCACACCTACACACTCCTCTGCACGCCTGCTCCCCTGCTGCCTGCGGCAGAGCACGCACATGCGGGTGCCGTGCATGCACACACGCATACACGCACACACACGTGTGCACACACATGCACAGGTGCACACACATGCACACACATATGCCCAGGGCCATCCAGCCCTCCCTGTTCTGCCTCCCCCCTGGCATTCCGGAGGTGCGGAGCGTGGCGCCGGAGCCGTGGGCACTCGGCACCACTGACAAGCTCGCCCACACCAGCCCACTGCCCATATGGGTTTTCACACGTACGTGCCGCTGAACTCGCTTGGGAAGCAGTTTGTTCCCCAGGCCATTGTGGGAACATGTATTGCTGCCTGTGATTGTTTTTAGCTGTTTTTCTCCCCTGTCGTTGTCTTCTCCAGCTCTGCTGGAAAGTGGAATTGAAAACAGGCTGCAGAGTGAGTGCCCACAGCTCCTTCCTGCTGCCTGCGACAAGGAAACCCCCAATAAGCCACATCACCTTTGCCTCTTCACACAGCCTTGGAGGTAAGATACTCCAAGACCCCCAGGAAATCCCTATCCACGTTCAGCAGAGATGGGAAAGTGAAGCTCTTCTCTCCATTCCCGGGTCTTTTGCTTTGCACCCCACATTCCAGGATCTCCACTGGGCAGAGGGGCTAGGGGGGCTCTGAGCTCACGGCCCCTGCTCAGGGGGAAGGGTTTGGACCCAGACCCGACCCCATGGCCCTGCCAGCCTGTGTCCTTGTTAGTTTTAGGGCCAAGGTCCCCCTGTCAGCCCGTGTCCTGCTCACAGGCTTTCCCTTTCTCCTTCACTCTCTCACATCTTTACCTCAGCACTTCCATTCCCTGTGGATTTTACCATTGCAAAATGCCTCTCTCCTGACCCAGTACCCAACTTTGCATTTCTGAATTGTCTTCC
>NW_009931565.1:9570-28243 GCF_000696875.1 Nestor notabilis | reverse complement strand
CCTGGTGTGCTGCAATTGGAAAGATCGTATTTTTTGGCTTTCTGTCCCCCTGTATATTGTAAGGTCCAAAGGGATTTTGGACATCCCAGTCAGTGCACAGGGCCCAGCCAGGCGCTGGGATGGGCACTGGATCCCCTCGGGATGCACACTCTCACCACCCAACGTGCCAGCGTAGCTTTCCCACAGCAGCTGTGCCCGCCCAGAGGATTTGAGAGGGAACCTGAGCTCGTCTTCATTTTCTTAAATAGCATAAATTTCTAAAGAAAAGACATTTGAAAGCGAAATATCAAAATGTGACATTTGGAAAATGTTAAAAAGAACATTGTTGGGTTATTGAGACACTTTGTTTCAATTTCCCTTGAATTTGAACTTTGTCAAAATCCCATCCATTGCCGTGGAAAGTTTGTTCCCGTAAACCGGCAGTTTCCAAAGAAATGGCTCCTGGATTTCCCGGTTTTGACTAGCAGTGATAAAACCCCTTGGAAGGAGCTGGGTGTCCACGCAGTTGTTGTAGCCCAAGCAGGAAGAAGGCGCTGCTATGGGGCAATGGCTTTTGCAGGGTGGCAGACCAGGAACCTGGGCTCCAGGATACAGCATAAACCCCGTCAGCCTCCAGGATAGTTTTGGTCTCATGAAATGCTCCCGAGGACACCAAGTTTTGCAGCTTTGTTTCATTAACTCATAAAGCCAATGGAAATCTGTGGGGTTTAACTTCCCTGTTCTGGGTTAAAACAGTCTTAAACCAGGCATAAACACACGGCGGGGTTGTAATCGTCCTGGCCCAGTGAACCACGGCACAGAACAGAATGAGCTCCATTTGTTTACACAGCAGTTCTGTGGTCTGCATTGAGTATGACATTAATATCTAGAGCCATAGCCATGCCCTGCAGCCTGTGTTAAACCCAGCCCACACTGCCCTGAACCTCTGCATTCAACTGGAGTCAGACCCAGCGCACCCGGGATGCACCTGCATTCCTTGCCCAGGCTCTGGGTGGCAGGGCACAGCTCCACAGGTCCCATGTGCAGTGATCACAGTGGCAGCGGGGCACATGCTCAGAATACAGCACCAAACCCGAGGTTTTCTTTTCCTCCCATCCCACCCTTGGGTTATTTATGCAAGTTAATTCATTATTTTGTAGTTGTTTGTTGCTTCTCTGCAGCAGGAAGAGGAGCTGAGCTGGCACGGAGCGGCTCGCATCCAAGTGCATCTTCCTGCCGTCAGCAGAAAGAAGGCAGAAAATGACTGTTCAATTAAACCACGTATTTTGAGTAAACGTTCCCTTCTGAAGAAGTTGGTCTCTGCCTTAAAACTGGGTGGCACGATGAGCTGTTGTGAAATCATCCCCGGCATTAGATGGAAAAGAGCATTTCATGTTTAAGTGTTGATTAAAAAGCAATATGTTACCGCAAAGCTTCGCACCAAACGGTGACTCTTGTCCCCTGTTGCTGGGTGACTCACGGAGACTATCGCGATACACCCGATGAGTTTTCAGAGCTGTCTCTTCACGGAGCTGTTTCCCAGCCCCTGAGGCTCTTGGTGGGGTATTTGCTGTGTTTCAGTGAGGCCCTGTTGGATGAAATTAATTCAGTTTAGCAGCCAACAGCCTCCAAATCGATTCATCCTGCAGTCGGGGTAGTTTATGGCCAAGAAGGATGGTTTTCAGCACATGGTGGTGCGCCGACATGTCTGCAGCCACTGAAAGGAAACCTTGTGGAAAAAGGTATCCACAAAATTATCTCTTTTGTGTTTGGGAAATAGCAGTTATTTGGCTGCTCAAAAGCTGTCAAAGCCTCACAGGAAACCTCTGAGGGCACCAGTGCTCACACAGCCTGCACTGCGCGCCACAGTTCGCTGCAGTCCTGCCCTGTGTGGGATGAGCATTCTCAGGCTCACTCCCTGCATCCCAGCTCAGCTTTATTTTGATAACAGCAGCAATTAATGGGCGATCACAGGGAGAAGGGGGAAAGGCAGAGAAGAGGAAAGACTCAGCTGGGTGCAGCATGGTGGGGAGCTGCAGGAGGGCAGATGGCAGCACCCTGGACACAGATAGAGGGCAGGATGGTGAGGATACACCAGCCTCCCCCTTGGTGTGCACTGTGGATGTGGAGCAGGAGCCATGGCAAGTGCAGAGGCGCAGGCTGGTTCAGAGCAAACGCTGCCCTCCACCTCCAGCCAGAGGCCAGGCTCGGTCAGGTCTCTGTGGCCACCTCTGAAATTGGGCTCGGGATAAGGCTGTGGCTAACAGCTCACAGCCCTCACTGCTCCACAGCGGTACCACGCACCTCCAGCACCTTTGGGGTGCTGCACAAGCCCTTGTCTCCGCAGGCTCCGGTGGCGGCTGCAGAGGGCTCCCTGCCTGCCAGTCACCTGCGCCGAAGTAGGTTTGATTGTGGCTCTCGATTCTTCAGTCCGCTTCTCAAATGCTAATGTAGCTTTTGATGTACGTGTCTTCATCCTTCAGCAAAGGCAGGATCCAGCTTTGGACAAAGGTAGCACCACGTCGACTACAGTTTTGCAACAGGAGCTCCCGTCCTGTTCCTTGACTTGATACCAGCGTTTTGTCATTTTTGAGGAAATAACAAACTTGAAAGTATTCGGCTTTGGTGCAGCAATTGCAGCTTAATTGCATGTCTCCTTCTGCCCACACAAATGCTGAAAAGTGACTTGGCAAACTTTAAAGGCAATCCAGGGACTGAAATGGGAAGACTTGACAAGCCAGCATTCATCAGCTCTGACTAACGCGTCTGTAGTCTCAAACCTGCTGCTGTTCCTGCTTTGGCCTGACATCCTGCTGCCCTCAAAGAATTTCTTTTGAGTCTCAATCAGCGGCTGCCGGGTGGCTGTGTCTGAAAGGTCCCCCCAGCTTTTAGGCTGCCAGGTTGCCCACAAACCAGTACAAAACCATTCCTGGGGCAAGGGCTGTGTTTGGCTGTTGTCCATAGGCACACTGACTTCAACTATCACCTACTCTCCAGGCCCTTCATGCCACTGCAGGTCTGAACCGGCTGCAGTAGGTTAAAGAGGGTTTTCAGTTCATGGGTCTTGCAGGCAGGGTGCTGGATCGCTGGGAATGCTGAGCCCAAGGAACCAAACCAGACTCAAATCATCCCTCCTGGAGGCAAATGCACCCATGCACCCATTCACCCCGCACAGCCACCCCTGCTCACATTCTTCCAAACTAAATCTCAGCCAAGATGCCGAAGGTTGTGCCGCAGGGAGGGCAGCATGGGGGAAACTGCTCACTTGCTTTGCTTCTCCCAGTCACCGGTTGCCCTGTGGTGGTGGTGGTGTGAGCGGGTCCTTGCTGCCGTGGCGTGCCCACAGCTCATGAGAAAGACACTGTCGTGACTGCCCAAAACATTCAGACCCCCCAAAATGTTTCACATGAGAGCAAAGGGAACCATTCCTGGGGAGCCCCCTCTGCCTCCGGGGCACTGAGGCTGCCTGACGTGGGGCAGACGTGGTTCCCAAATAGATCACGCTGCGCTCCCTGATCGCTGCGAGTGCAGAGCTCCCTGGGGCAGCCCAGAGAGGGCTGGGCTGACATTAGCGGTTAGTCTGGGAAGCCTGCAAATGAGGTCATGAACCCCCAGAGGAAGAGCAGGGAAGGAGCCAGACAACCACAGATCTCTGTGGTTATGTGCTCACGTTCAGATGCATCTTGCAGGGTTGCAGCTCTATCCAGCCCTCCTGCTCTGGGTGTCGGGACAAGGCTCTTCAGTGGCTCCGGCTTGGTGAGCTGGTCAGAACTCACAGGGTCGCAAGCCTCCAACCAACACACTGAGGAAACTGCAGCCCCAGCTCCCCTTCCTTGGCAGGGTGGGATCGGCGTGGAGTGAGGGTGCACTTCAATTCATTATTGTGCTTGAACTTCTCCGCACGGCTGAGCAGGGTTTAGTGTACACAGCGTGCTGCTCGCACTTGGCATGGGAAACACCGAATCTACAGGCTTTTGCAAGTAAAATATTTAAGATTTCTCAGCAAATGGTGCATGCAGTTTTTCAGGAAGATGTTTTGCTGTTTTCCCAACGATCAGACTCATCCGGCATGTTTGAGCGACGGCCTCATTTATATACAGCACTGCCGAAGTGAGAGGAGTGGATGTTCTCTTCCTTCAGAAAAGGCACAATTTACCAAAGGACAGGAATTATGTAAAGCAACGTGATTTACTCACGTCCCAAAGTCTGTAAACAGTGTGAGTTATGCTGCATGGTGCTTTTGAAAAGATAACTGGGAAAGGAGGCCCCGAGCTTCATTTTGTGAATGAGTGACTCTATTGTGTAATGTTGGGGTTTATTCCATTTCGTACTGCGTACACAGTACTTACTGCACGTTTGGAAATGAGCAGCAGAGGAAATAGATCTTTGCTGGAGGCAATTGCTTTCCCAATAGCGATAGAAAACATCATGCGTGGCAGGCTTAGAGGTTATTATTTTAATACCTTTCTTCTCATTGTAAAGCATCATGCCCAGTGCTTTGTCCGGCACTCGGGGTCACCACCTTCCTCCTCCTCACCACGCCAGGCACCAGCAGGCTGGGATGTCACAAATGCATCAAGTGCCCCTCCTTCCCGGGCCTGCCCCAGGAGCAGGGAGGACGCACCGGCAGCCCCTGCTCTGCCCTGCAGCTCTCAGGTGCATGCCCAAAGCACCGGGCTCTCCTGCAGGGCTGCCTGCATCACCTGAGCCACATGTTCAGGCAGAAACGCTGCAGCCCTCACTGCAGGCGCTGCACTGTGCCCCAGGGCTGCCGCTGGCACCCTCCCCAGAGCCCGGCTCCTGGCAGGACCAGTGGCAGGGGCACAGATGGAGGCTGGCTCCTGCCCTGAGAGCTGCTGCCTCCGTTTTCCAAGACTCCCTTTTATTTGCTCTACAACAGCTTGAAACCAAATAGGGTTAATAGCCTTCCCTGTGTCCTAGTGAGATGAAACTACCATTGGGAGACCCAGGACAATTTTTATATAGGATTAGAAAACAAAAATCAATATTTAATTATCTGTAAGCTTTTTGTGTCACTGCATCCTTAGCTTGCTAACTGTGAGTGCTGCCTGCCATGGAGAAAGTAAGTCATTAAAGGTGCAGTATCTTTTACTGGCCTTTTATGGGCTCGCAGTAAATAGAGTGCATTATCACTTCTCACACACCCGTATTGTTATTTATCTTTACAATCTCTATTTACCTATATTTATGGTAGATTTCTCCTGTATATTATATGGCTAGGTTAACTTTAATGGGCTTCATTAAAACATGCACTTAACAAAACTTTGGAACATCCTGGTTTGGACAGACAGTGAGAAACCAAAATGGGAAGGGCGGGGAAAAGTGCTTTGCGCCATCAAGTCCCCAGTGCTTGGGAGGCGAAGGGTGGGTGATGGGGATGCTGGTGGCTTCAGGGCTGGGGTCCCCAGCCTGGGGCTTGCTGGCTCCCATCACCACCTTTAGAAAGGGCTCTTGGGTCTGTCTCAGGGAGTGTCAGCCTCGCAGAGACAGGAGGAGGATGACAGTGGACCCTTTGCTGGGCAGCGAGGCTCAGGCCCAGGATGTCCCTGGTGTCCTCAGAGCGCGTGGCTCTGAGGGGCTGCTCAGGGTCTCCCCCCTTGTCCTTGTTACACCTTTCCCCATCAGCTGAGTCCCCAGCTCCTCCTGGACACCCCAGCGTAGTCCATGGACAGAGCCCATCCTGCACCCCGGACGCTGCCGGTGTCCCTCACTGCCACAGGGCCCATCGCCTGCACCCCGGCACCGGGAGGCGCTCGTAGGGACCTTCACAAGACAATAACTAAACCCCCTGGAAGACACAAGCTTCCCCTGGGCAGGAAGTGGCAATTAGCGGCTCCTTTTGCTGCAGCAGTTAATTTTTTACAAGCCTCCCCTATTTGCAGTGTTTCCCTGGTTAATAATGACGAGCAGCCGCTTACGCCATAAATAAGTTCCACAAATTTCGCAGATGCACCGGGCTGTTTAAGCAGGGAAATTGAGCAGCATATGTCTGAATGGTTAATTGACTTAATTGCTGTTAGTTGGGCTATTAGCACACTTGATCCACCCCAATGACCGCAATACTTTCTTAATGGTGTTCATTTTATTTGGATGCCAAGCTCCAGTTACCATTACAGGGAAATTTCCAATTGCTGATTACCTCATAAATATATAATTGTAGTCATAGGCTAAATAAAGCCAACAGGCATTAATAATGAACAGCGTTTGACTAAGAGCCTTTAAAGGATGATGGAAGTTTCTTTAAAGACCTTAGCTATTCTTGAAATGTAAATAATCTTTCATGCTTCTATTTTTAATGATGCTGCATCCTTTTTCCAGTCGGCATCGAGCTCTAGGAGGTGTAAAGTTGCATCCCACGGCCCAGCAGCGTCCAGAGAAAATTACAGAGGAGCTCTCCCGAGGTCTGTCTGTTCCACCCCAAGCATCAGTTCCCAAGGGATGCTGAGGCTGTTTCTCAGTGAGTGACCAGTGGCACCAGCCTCTCAGGCAGGCTTCTTAAAAACAGGTTTTCCCACTCCCTATCTACAAGGAAAGGGAAAAGCAAAATGCTACCAGGCCAGATCCTGCCAGTGCCTGTGGAACTGGTGGGTAACCAGGACCCTACTCAGGACCAGTTACCCCCAGACAGTTTAGTCCCTCACCAAACAAATACATAAATAAGCAAAAGCAACTACAGGTGCCCCAGAAGGCAGATACGATTTACCCAGGAGAGGAACAGCAAGGGGAAAATGGCCTTTTCCAACTCCAGCATTGTTCCTGGCTCTAGAGACAATTTAATTATCCCAGGCTATTCTTAACTGACCTAGTAAAATAACCTGCCGCGCTCTGTCCACAGTAATTACCTACAATTTGCTAATTCATGTGGAGAAGAAATTACTCCTAGATAGTCTGTTAATCTTTGATTCCTAACCATGAGCTCATTTACTCTGGACTTGTTCCCTACTGGCACCAAACAGAGAGAATTCCATTAGTTATGTTCAGCTATTAGAGAACTAGTTATAATCAGTGTTGTCGCTGATGATGGGCTGCTTTTACACGGGTGCCTCGTGGTGGGTGCTGTGGCACGGCTACACTGCTGCCTGGGACAGGGGGGCCTTTGGCTGCTTGTTTCAGCCCAAGAGCCTTTGCACTAACTGGGGTTTGGGTCCATCCTGTGCTAAGGAGCAGGGTCGGGGCATGCAGCCGCTCCTGCTCTGGATGTGCTGCACTGTGGTCGTGGTGAGCATGGGAGCAGCATCCCATCCCTGTCCCCCTCTGGCACTGCTGGAGATGTGGGGCTGCATTACGTGTCTGTGGGGCTGTGGGTGCTCCTGTGGGGCAGATGGCATGGGGGGCCCTGCTGCACCTGCTGGGAAGTGGTTCCCCATTCCCAGCCCTCCCGCCTGTTTCTATGGACACTGCTGTGGGTGGAAAGCCGGTGAATCGCTGGACGTGTGCGGGGACGGGTGTTGGGAGGGAGGGGAAAAATCAGGATAGAGGAGAAGGCTTTTGAGGAACGGGAGAGTGAAGCACTGCTCGTATCCACCCGAGCTGCCCTGCTGGGGTCCCTCCGCACCCCAGGCCCCCCCCTTACCCTACCTTGACACTGGGGTCCCTAGGAAGAAGCAGGGTTGGAAGCAGTGGAAGGTCCCATCCCAGGGCTGACACACTGCGAGGGCAGTGGATGAGCCTCCTCCTGGGAAGAGACACGTCCCCAAGGGTGGCAATCCCTGCGTCCTGCCTCGCTTCCATGGGATGCTGCCCACAGGGTCTCCCTCTGCCAACCCACCAGGGGCTGGCCAGGTCCAAGGCTGCCCATCCCTCGTGGATGGGGGAGCAGCTCCTCTCCATCCTGCTTTCCATCCCACCCTCCATGAGTGAGTAGCCCCAGCAACAGCCTCCTGGTACAGACCAGTTCCTGATGGAAACCGGGAGGCTGGGCAGACTGTGCTTCAAACCTGGGAAACGAGAAGCAGATGTTGGCTTCAGCAGGGAAAAGGTCTTGGGATATGAAATAGTTTCACCTGGTGCCTTCATCTTCTGGAAAATCACACGTGCCAATTCCTTTTGAAAATGATCAAAGCCAGGCACGGGGTTTCCTCTCTCCTTCCCGATCTACCCGAGTCTGTTTTATCAGATGGAGTTTAAAGCAAGAGTATGTTTTATTTTAAAACAGACTTAAAAAATATTCCGGCCTTTTGGCTTGACCATTCAAACCATCTGGTTTCATGCATTTCAGATGTTTGCCCAAAGAAGAGAAACGGTGTTAACAATAAGCAAAAGTACCTAATAATCAGTTTAATACAATGCTGCATGGTACTTATGAAGTTGGCATATCCAAAATTATTACCAGAAGCCCAATCTTAATCCTTTTTAAGTTGGGGGAAAATGGATCAAAAATTAGAATGATATCAAGCATAAAATAATCTTCTGTCTGTGTTGCACTGATAAAAAAATAGAATATATAATTACCATGTAAAAACTGCTTATGTTTGTGATTATATGTTGCTGCCATCTCCAGGTCCTCACTGTAAATGACTTAATTGGGTTGTCCCGGTACACGGATGCAGGGAGTGTGCTGGGTTTGCAGGGTGCCCATCGCTGTGCTGGGGCTGCCGGGCTGTGTGCCAGGCTGGGCTCCCACCTGGGGCCCAGGCACCTGCCTGGGGACCGGGGCACCAGAGACGTGGAGGAGGTTTTGCACCCTGGGATGCTGCAGCCTGTCCTAGGGGGCTGCGAGTCCTTGGAGTGCTGGGGGCTCCTGGCCACGGTGCTGCGCTCAGGGCTTCCCACTACTCCTCCTGTATAAGTGCCATATCCCACCATGGATTAGTGTTTCCTGATGGCTGTTTAAGAGGGGAGTGAGCAGAGCCTGGCGGAACAATGGCACGGGGGCTCTGGAGTGCCGGTGGCATGGCCATGGTGTGGGGACACCCGCGGGGCTGGTGACTCTTGAGCTTCCAAAGTGCCTCAAGGGCTGTTGAAATCAATAAGGGGACTGGGAGGGAAGGACAAAGGATCCGGTGCCCTGTCTAGACGCTAAAGGTACTTGAGAATCAAGTCATGGGATTATCTCCACATAAGAGCAGGCTGGGCAGACATACAGCAACCAGTGTTCAGCTAGGAAAAGAAACGGCAGAAAAACCTAACTCAGCTGGCAAAACTAAAAGGATGTGCTCTTTTTGTGGCTTTGAATAGTGCTCAGATAGAGAAGTCACTGCCTGGGAAAGGAAAATGGGGACAACACTTCAGGGTATTAGAGAAGCAGCAAGCCCAGGGCAGGGCCGGGAGTGCGAGGTCCGGTGGGGTCACGGCATGGAATAGCTCGAGCAGAGGGAAGCATCGTGTTTATGTATAGGTACAGGAGATACCCAGAGCCTCTCTGCACGAAAGCTCCGATCTGCATCTCCTCACAAAACAGATAGCTGTGTGCAATAATAAATAGCTGCCCCTGGATAGGCCGTGAATGAGTACAACATGTATAATGCACCAGGATTATGTGATTTTTTATGTATAAAAATGTCTTATTAGCTTTCTGGCTTTTCTCCCACATATCAAATAACAATACCCCACTTACAGCTGAAGTATGCTCCTGTTTACTGCCCGCTGTATTTATTACAGCTGAGAAAATAGATTTTTTTCTTTTTGGTGGGTTTTTTTTTATTTGCTAAATTTAGCCATTTTTCTGGTGGTGACGTTCAGCATCGCATGGAAAGCAATGTTCTCAAATAAGTTCATCATTCTCAAAAGCCTTTGGTGTCATTTAGCGAGGAATTCTTGCTCTGGAAAACATTTGGATGCAAATGATGGCCATTACCACAATTAAATATTTATTTTTGCCCCCAATCATGGAGATAATTTCATAACTAACTCAGCGAGGAAGGCGGCAGCGAGGGGAGCATGGCAGGTGCCACACACACAGCGTGCACCCATGGGTGCCGGGAGCAAACTGGGATGGGTCTGCTGTGGATAACGCTGCCAGAGCAAGCCCTGTGCTGGCAGAGCCCCCACAACATCCTCGATCCCTGGTGCCCGGTTAGCACCAGTGCTGATGTCCACCAGGAGGTAATTCTGTTCCTGTCACAACTAAGAGGGTGGCCCTTGAGGCAGAGGCTCCCCCTGCTCTGGGAGGAAATACTTGTGATGAGCATAATTTGTTCTCTGATTTCCCAGGACCCAAAACCTGTTTGATAAGAAAGGCCAGAAGAGTTTCATGCAGAAAAGCTGCCAAATGTAGATGGCCGGAACTACAGGTGTATGTAAATTCTTTGTCATGGATAATTAACATTTAAGCTACATGAGAGCTAGGAGCAGTGACGGCACAAGAGCCAGAACCGTGCCCATTGCGTCTCACCAGGCACAGCCCATCCTAACCCCTGGCTCCCATTAGCACTCGTGTGTTTCACCACCAGTAAATCAGTAATTTGGGTAGCACCTCCCCAGGCAGTTTTGGCCAGTGGGGTCCTGGGCCAGGTCCTTCCCTCTGCTAGACCTGCTGTGGCTCCTGCGACAACCAAACTCCGCTCCCCAACAGCAGGGGTGGCACAGTCCTGCCGATGTCTCTCTCTTTGGCTTGGTGCTTAGTACACTTCCGAGACCACAGGTTCCCGCGGTAGCTGGAGGCCTTTCCCTGCCTTGGCTGTACCTGGAAATCTCTCATTTCCTCTCATGTCTTTACTGGCAGTGCTTGTCTCCATTTTCCTTACAGCACATTCAGGGCTTGGTGCATGAGCTCCATCAGGCCAGCAGCCGCCCTGAAGCTGTGCTTTTGCCACAACACTCCAGAATCTGCCGTCCTCTTACCAAACCCTTGTAGCTGGCAGAAAAGGGACATGCTCCCTACAGCTCCTCATTGTGGAGGGGAAATTCCATATGGGACAAGCACCTCTTGTACAGCGCTCGGTAAAGGTGGGGCAGAAGGAGACAGGAGGGACTCTTTAATGAGGGGGGTTGTCTAAAGGAGTTTGTGAATGGACTGGGAAAGTCACGGGCTTAGGATCACATTGCGCCTGCTGAAAGAGCTCTGTAAATGGAGCCATTATCGTGGCAGTAACTGATCCGCCTCCTGGCTGAGAGTCATGGAGATTAGACATTAATTGAACACGGTTTCTAAGAGGGGAGTGTTCCAGGGTTAAAATGGGGAGGCAAAAGAAACATTAGAATTGTAGAATAGAGAGGGGCTGTTAATAAAGACACAAGGGCAGCTGTGCACCCAGCGTGGGGCTGAGATAGGGTTTCAAGAGCCGGGGTCCTCTTTCTGCTGAAAGGCACCTTCCATGGGGATGTAACCCTAGGAACGAAGCCCCGGAGCCGCGGCTGCTCTGGGGATGGTGACACAGAGGGGCAGCCCCTGCATGGCCAGGGGGCTCCAGTCCCCTGTGGTGATGGTGAGGTACCGCAGTGGGGGAAAAGTTGGTCACCTCTCATCTCAGACCTGGGACTTCTCCACTGAAGGCAGTGGACCAGGAGGGATGTGACCAGCAGAGGCAGGGGTTCACCCGGATGCTGTGCCCTAGCACAGCTCGGGCTCAATTTAATACCAGAGTCACGCTGAGACAATGAGTTTCTTCGTCACAGCTTTTCAGTTCATTACTCTCCCTCTTTCTTTTCTGCAAATAAGTAAATGCACTTAACAGGTTGCTGCAGGTCACCTGAGCTGACTGTCTTGTGTGCACTCGTACCCCACGGTAATTGCAAAGTGCTGTTACAGATCTTAAATGTCAAGAAAGGGATTTAATTATAAACTTACATTTGCTGCAAACTAGGGCCATATACACGTGCAGCGCAGCCAGCACTCCACGGCCGCGCAGCTATCCTGCTCCCAGGCAGAGTTTCCAGAGTCAGACATTGTGGCTGTTTCAAAGGACATGCAGAAACACCTATTCCTGCTCTGAAAAAGAGCCTGTTTTCTCCCCTTGCGTTTCGGGATCATTCAGAAACGTGACATTCCCACTCGTGTCCAACCTGGGCCTCAGCTGGAAGTCACTGTGATCTGTGTGCGGAGGGAGCCAGGCTGTTTGGACACACTCATATTGATGTAGCCAAACTCTGGAGACATCAATTTTGCCACTTTTGTGTGTGCCAGGCCTTCACTGACAGCTCGAGGTAACCCTGGTCCCGGGATAATCTGTGTTCTCCTCGCTGAGCGGGTATTTCTCAGGCAGGGAGCTGGCACCTTTCCCCTTCCTCCTTTCCCACCGTTTCCACATGAGCGGCCCCAGCAACACGCACAAACCCATTTAGCAAATGGATTTTTTTCGTGTGAAGTGTTCAAAAATAGTCGCTCTTTATTATTAAAAATGGTGACTGGTGTATCATGACTCAACAGTCTGAGGGCAAATCTGCGCACTGCGTGTCAATACTTCACGTAAGCAACTGCAGCAATCAATAGTTCAAGTATATTTCTGTATTTATTACATATTCAATTGACTAACTCGTGCTCTTTCATCAATACATTAACTGATAATAAAACTCTGTTTACTATAGAAAATATTAGACACTGTATAACAAATACTTGAACATTAGTGTGTGCACGTATTGAGCTACAAAGCAGCAGCAGGAGGGAATTGTGTAATTCCTCCTGGTTAAGCCCACCTTGTGTGTTTAAAGGGAAAACAAAACGCCTCAGATAAGAGATTAGAACCATCCTGTGCTAATACAGACCCGAAGTCCTCAAGGTGGGACAGATGAGAATGGTTCTGGATCCGCAGTGGGTGCAGGGTCTGAGCCGCCTGCTTGGGCCAGTAACAGAGACCTCAGTGCCTGTGACTTGGGCACAGACATCCTTCCTCCTGGCCACTCACTGCTGGCACAAGGCATAGCTTTGGGGGACAGTAACTGTCATCCTGGGGGGTGTGGGGGCCCTGCAGTGAAGCCCCCATCCCACCAGCAGTGCCTGGGACCCTGCTCTGAGCCGCTGCTCCAGTGAACACCCGCCGTAGGACTGAGCGGTTTCCAGCTCTAACCCTGTCCCCCAGGGCAGGGCTGCAGACGCATTCGGGGTCCTCTTGCTCGTGCAGGGGAACCCCTTGAAATGCACAGCGATACTTAAGAGCCAGGAAGCATCTTGTGACAATTTACAGGGTATTAATGAGCAATCTGGTACATATGGGAACAAATGAGACCGCTCTGCGTTAATACCAGGGTCATTAATGCATACGCTAGCAGGGGAAATAATTAGGCTGAATTACAGCTATAAGGCTGCATTGGGTGGTGGTGCGTGAGTACGGTTCTTGGATCATTCTCTGAATTCATGGATATCTGGTTGGGATCCGGGATCACCTCGGAGGGCTGTGGTGTTTCCCTTGCCCGTAGGTGATGCAGCACCAGCTCTGGCACCACCGCTGCAGACGAGGATGAGAAGCAGAGGTGGCCTCTGTCCTTAAGAGAAAGCAGCTGATGGTTCAAGTCTGATGTGAAAGAACAGGGGTTTTGGTGTCACTTTTAATTAAGCTCCATAGCAAAGCCTCTATTAAGTGTGAGGAATTGTCCTATGAATGCGCTGCATTACTAGTAGTTATATTTTATTTTTATCATTGTTATTATTTATTAGTCTGGAGACCCAGTATTCCATTGATTTGTTTCAGAGGAGCCCAGATGAGGTTGAGGAGTCACAGATCACCTTTCACTGAGGCTGACACTGGTGTTTTCTCTCCTAAACCATCTATCACAAGTGCGCAGGCTCCGGAGCAGGTTTGGTTTGCGGTGTCTGTGTGAGTGAAGCCAGTGAGGACGGAAGCCTTGGCTCTGCTGGGCAGTAAGGCTGCGTGGGAGCTGCATCCCATGGGATTCTGGTGCACCACACTCCCTATGGTGGCCTGGCAGAGCCTGGAGCAGCCCCGGGAGGTGGGAGCTGGGTGTGTTGGGGCTGCTGCTCTGGACGAGTCACATCCTAGCAAGGACTTCGCTTGTGCAGAGCAGTTCAGAGAAAAACAAAGGGCTATTATTTTTCCTCGCCTAAGGGTCACACCATGTGCGATGTGTCCAGCTCCATGTGGGTGAATAATCCTTATACATTCACCTGGAGCAGGTGGTGGTCCTAGTGCAGCAGGGCAGGGAGTCAGCTCCAGCTCAGGGTGAAAGCAGCATGTGGGTGAAGGAAGGGGGCGAGTTTCCTGCAGCTCTGCAAACATCCATAAGGCGCAATCCCTTTATGAAAGCAAAGGGAGGAAATGAAATCATGAAAAGTGGGATGCAAGAAAACTGAAACCATCTCATGTGCACTGAATATGGGTGAAGGAGTGAGGAAGGGCTGTGGGCTTAACACAGCCAGCACTCTTGGTGCCCACCAGCACGCTGTGGTTGTGTCTGCAGTGCAGGCAGCAGCACCCAGCGCAGGCAGCACCCAGCGCAGGCAGCACCCAGCACAGGCAGCACCCAGTGCAGGCAGCACCATGCCACACCAGGCAGGCAGCACCATGTATAATGCAGTGATCGGCCAAGGCATTGGTGTCCAGATGCGTGTTTACATCCCTGTGCTCTGGTGCTTTACGAGGGAGAACGTCTGTGTCTGTGTCACTGCTGATTGCCCTCCGCTTGTTCTTGCATTTGATAGCTTCAGACAAGCAGCCTTCACCTGAGGACATGTCAGAACGTTGCTGGTTACTTGTCCAAAGGGGAAAACATTCTTTATCTCCTTCAGTAGCTTGTGCTTTATGATGCAGTAACATCCTCTGCTGCTGGAGCTGCAGCCTCCTTGGTTAGCATGAGATACAGATTACGTGCGTTCCAGTGATCCTGCAGATACTCCATGTACTGAACTATCTCGAGTAAATGAGGGAATAAAACTGCAATGATTTCAAAGTGAAAAAAGGGGCTTCATTCCCAGAGGTGGGGTTTGGGGCAGAGGGGAAAGACAGCTACAGATAGATCAATGCAGGAAGTGCCTGCCCCACTGCAACCACCCCACTGCAGACCACGGTGGCGAGGAGGTGACAGCCGAGGGTCCCCCGTGGGGCTGGTGGCAGGGACCACTGCAGGAAGGCGCTGGGCACACATGGGTGACCCCGTGCAGCTGAAGCACCAACCAACCAAATCCGGATTACTGCAGGGGTGGGAGCGGGATGTCCGGCTGGGGATGGATGTGGGATGCGCCATCAGTGCTCCCTCAAAGCCAGCTTGGATCGTGGGGGTACCTGCAGCCCCGCACCCTGCCCTGGGGTCCTGGTGCAGCCCTCCACAACCCAGCCCCCTGCACGGGCTGGTGTATGGGTGGTGTGTGGTTAATAAAACACAGGCTTACATCTCCCTTTTCAACTGAAATTAGCATACTTCATTGCCAGCTCTAAGAAATATTCCTTAAGGGTAAGAAGTTTATAAAAAATTTAAAGTAACAAAGGCAAACTTATAAAAAATTCATCTTTGGGTAGTGATTGCTCTATTAAAACAGAGCGGGTTTAAGTGAGAATACAAAATTCACAGGATTAATTATGTAAACAGAAAGAAAAGGCACAACAGCTGAGAACTAAACTAATTAGCAGCAGAGCCGCCAGTGCCAGCCTGGACCTGCAGGTCGGCTGGGTGAGGGACGCACACGCTGCTGTCCTCAAGTCAGCTCCTGGGTAACTGCTGAGGTTCAGAACAGCATCGGCATCATCGCCTGAGCAGTGAGTGTGGGGAGTCACCGGCTCCTCACCTCTGTGTCCTGCGTGGCAGCGCTGCCCGTGAGCTCTGTACCAAGGATGGTGGGGATTCATTGTGGGGATTCATTGTGGGGATTCATTGTGAAGATTCACTGCAAGGATTCATTGTGAGGATTCATTGAGAGGATTCACTGTGAGAATTTGCTGCAGTTCACAAAATCACAGAATCCCAGCCGGGGTTGTGTTGGAAGGGACCTTAAAGCTCCTCCAGCTCCAACCCCTGCCATGGGCAGGGACACCTTCCACTAGAGCAGGTTGCTCCAAGCCCCTGTGTCCAACCTGGCCTTGAACACTGCCAGGGATGGGGCAGCCACAGCTCCTCTGGGCACCCTGTGCCAGCACCTCAGCACCCTCACAGGTCACCCACTTTTACTGAGGGCACCCCCAGAGGAGCATGGTTTGGGCAAAGCCTGTTCATGGTCCACATCAGGATCCTGACCGGACACTGCAGACCCATCTGGCTGTGCCGGGAGAAGTGACTTGTGACCTTGTCCAAATACTGAAGAGGTGCCGAGTTGTCCAAGCATCCCCACAGAGACCCATGGATGGACCCGGGGGCTGCCAAGGCTGGTTCCAGTGGGGGTCTGTGTGCCAGGTCTCCTTCATGCACCCCCCAGGTCCTCAGCACTGGGTCTGCCCCACAGGACCCCATCCTGCTGGAGCCCCTCCACACTTCCCACTGCCTGAGTGCTTCCTTCTCCTGATCACGCAGGTTTAATGAGAGCCCTGCTAAATTCAGAGCAGCCAAACACAATGGACAGGACCAGAATGAGCAAGAGACTTCCCATTCACAGGCACAGGAAGTGTGTCACTGAGATGGGAGTCACTGGCTCATGCCAGCCTCTGCCTTGCATTATTTTTCACTGAAGGAAAATTTTCAGGAGGAGAAAAGAAACTTAAGGAACACATTTAAAAGTGAAGTTGAATAGAACGGGGCTGTGGGAATACAAATGCTGCTGGAGTTTCATTCGGATTCTTTCTCATCACTGTCCTCAGCTGGAGAGGCTCGGGCAGCCCTGCCCCGGAGGAGGTGCTGTCAGCAGGATTCATGCAGCGATGCACCAGCTCCCATCAGAGCTCCCAGGAACAGGAACGGTGAGTGCCATGGCTCTGGTGGGTCCCAGGAGAGGACAACCACGGCTCCCATGGGCGTACCCAGCCAGTACAGGCTGTCTCTGCTGGTGTCCTCACTGCATGTCTCGTGCAGCTCCCAAAGCAGTGGGACAGGATGTGGACAAGCCCCTGCACAGTCTGGGGCAGTGGAAATGGAGATGCTGGCATGCGGTCCTGCAGCCCTGCTCTGTGCCAGTCCCTCCACAGAGGGATCCTGGCAGAAACAGCTCCGGCTGGTGCTTGCTTTGGAAGCACATCTGATTCCTCTGCAGTTTTGCTCCCCTGGTAACTCTCCTCTGATGTTGATCGGCTTGGCAGGTGTCTCATAAGACAGAACAGAGGTCTTTGTCCCTCCTCTGTGCCCCAGTGCTTTCCTTATCTGATTGGTTTTCTTCCACTGGATAAATGACATGACTTAGGTGACCCGAGCAGTGGAGACATCCCCATCCCAGTGTCCACGGGCACCGGTGAGCACTGCCCTCGGGCAGAGCTGTCAGGCCCTTGTCCAAACATGTGCACGCTCGCTGCCAGGGCCTGGGGGCAGCAGGGACACTGCCTGGCTGGAGGTGGCACCTGGGCTTCACGGTCACGCTGAGCCTCTTTGGATATGAGGCCACGGTGTGCTGGGGCAGCCGCGCTGGCTGGTCAGTACATCCCAAGGGCTGACCCGGCTCCCTCCCCGCAGAACCCCCCTGGCGCTGTCATGTAAGAGGCAGAAGCACCATCTCAGATGGGGAAGGAGCAGCTACATTTAGCAAGTGCATGAGAGGAAGTGTCTGAGTTTCACAGGAGCCCCTCGCCCACTCCCTTTTCGCACCCGCTCAGCTTAGCGCATCCCTGAAAAAACCCTCCTTTATCCATGGTTATTTTTGCCCATGAGCTGTAGCACGAGGAGGTTGGACCATCTCACCATACCCAGGTGAGCTCTCCCAGGGGCTCGCACAGGTTTTGTAGCATGAAGAAGCTCCATTACCCCATCGCCATCCACGGTGAAATGCCTGGAAGGATTCGCCTCTTCCCTCCCTGGATCTGGATTTCCCTGGCCATGAGGTGAAGGGGTTTTAATGGGAGCTCTGACGGTTCATGCTCCACATTGCTCTTTCCTGGTGCAGTTCAAACACTCTCACTGCAGACAAGTGCCAGCAGCACAAATGCTCCCCAGTGCCCTGGGCTGCTCCATCCTTTGGCCGGGCACTGAAGTGCAAAGTGGTTAAAAATTAGAAGCAGTTTTGCTTTTATTTTTATAGAAGTTTTTTTCTTCTTTAAACATTTTCCCGCATTTCTGTGCAGTGAAAGGGCTGGAAACCCACTCCCAAACAAAAGCATAGGCTGAGAAACAAAGGCCGCCCCTCACACGTGTGCGCTCCCCGGGCAGGGAGCTGAGACTGTGCTTGGGCTGTGCAGATGAGGGGATTTGATGGCTCTCACAGGCCTCAGAGCCAGCAAAAGGCATCTAGAGGCAGCACCAGAGCAAGCACTGCCCGGCCCCAAATCCAGCCCAAATCAGCCAGCAAACCCCTCGGTGGGCGCGCTCAGAGCTGCTCATGCTGCGGCCCCCCACCACGGCAGCCGGCACTGCGTCCCCTGCACCGGGCTCCGGCGGGATGCGGAGCTGGGAGAGCATCCTTCCCAAAAGCAGGAGCAGGACGGAGCCATGAACATCGCGGCTGGCACCATCACGGGCGGTTCCCATCACTGCAGGCAGCTGCTGAGCGTGCCTCTTCCTTCCCAACAGCTGCTGGGATGTGACCCTGTCGATCAGGCAGTACCGGGAAGCCCAGCGAGCCCACAGCAGGCTGCTCGCTGACATGAGTGTTTTCAAACATGCAGGCAGCTATCTGATCGGCGCCCTCCCCAGAGGACGGGCTGGGGGATCGGTGCGTGCTGTGCGCTGGGCTTTGCCGGTAAATGATGCTGCTTCTGAGCAGAGTTTAACTCTT
>NW_009931565.1:0-9471 GCF_000696875.1 Nestor notabilis | reverse complement strand
ACAAGGCCAATGGGAAGTTTCCTGGCGGTGCCACCATCGGGGGCAGAAAGAGGCTCAAATCCCGTATGACACGGAACTGATGGGTAGAAAATAAAGAAATGGGCTTTGTTGACTTGGGAGAAAAGGTAATTAATATTGATTAAAGCAATATAAATGTCACCAAGAATTAGCAGGAGAGCCAAGAAGACACTTCACCAACAAAGGATCCCTGCATGGGATGGGAACTGGGTGCAGAAGGAATGGGAAGCGGCAGGGTAGCTGCTGCCTGAGGTCACCTTTGCTGCCACAGGGATTCGGACCAGGGGAGTCACTGTATACCCTGAGCATCGTCTGGGTTCTGACTCTCCCTGTTGCTGGAGACACAGGGTGTTCCCAGTGAGATGGCTCACGCCTCGATCTCGCCTGTGCCTTTGACAGGGAACCCTCCTGGGCACGAAGCTGGTGCCTGCGGGGAGGAGGGATTCCCCATCGCTCACCCTAAACCACAGCAAATGGGAGGAGAACCCATGCAGACCACCCCAGGTGAAAAACCCTTGGACAAGCTCTGACCTCAGACCTGTGGTGCTGCCAATTGTGCCAGTGGTGCTGCTGCTGCTCCCCACAAACCAAAGCCGTGCCACTGGCAGCCCTGGCAGCACAGGATGGGGGCAAGGAATGGACCAGGCGCAGGGCAGAGCTGTGCCAGACAGGACAGGCAGCCCTGCAGGGAGAGACTGGGGTGGTCTCCCAACCCACCACCCCATCCCCATTCCCATCCCCATCCCTCCTGCGCCAGCCCCTGGCTCTGAAGGCGAGGCACTGCCCTGCTCCAGCTCACTTAATTGTGTTCCTGACTTGAGCAAGTCATTAGGCTGGAGGCGGAGGAATGCATCCGAGCACCGTGTTAATTTGAACAACTGTTTACTCAAGCACCCAGCACCCTTCTGCGTTATGTATGCAGCGACCCGCCTGCTCCCTGTGTTCTAACTGCAGTATCGATCCGCAGCACTTCAATACCCTCATTGAGATTCCGGGCACTGGCTCCGGGACTCTATCTCAGTGGCTGGTCAATAGCTTATATTTTTAATTTGCCGATAATCAGTCAGGACCTTGGTGTGAGTGCTGCCGAGGCTCTCTGCTCAACGGGGAAGGTGAAATCACTCAAGCAGGGTCATGTTTATGGCCTAAGCTGAACCATGGGAAATGGAGATATCAGTCAGGCTTATGAAAAATAACATGCTATATTATTTTTCATAAACCTGACAAAATCATATTTATTTAAAGACAAAGATAAGGCACCCAGCTGGCAGCACTCACTTTCTCTTCTCATCCGAGCATGCTGTGCCCTGGGAAGTGCAAACAGCCCCCAGACTTTGAAGCCTTGCACCCACACCCTGCTCCCTGGACCCCTGCTCTCAGATCTGCCCCCCGGGACCACAGGGGGTGCAGGTACAGGTATGGCCTCATCCGTGCTCTCTGCTGCACAGGACACGGGGCTGAGATGTGCTTGTTGCTGCTGCAGCATCACGTCCATCCTCTGTGCTCACACATGGGGCATGTACCCTGGAGCCAAAGACAGCCCCATCCTCAGCACCCTCACACAGCTTGTGCCACTTCTGCTCCTCAGCCCCTCCTTGACCTTCAGCACCAGCTGAAACCAACTCCCTCAGCCTGGCCTGTGCCCTTAATTAACAGCACCAGGGGGCAATTAAGCATTTGGGATGGGTGTGTATATACAGCTCAGGAGAGGAAGGCTCTGCTTTCCTTGGGATGTGCTGTATGGGGACTGCTGGCTTCCAGCTCTGCTATTCAGGAGGTTCAAAGCAAGGACATGCAGTTTTCAGCAGCAGAAGACAGCATTTGTGTTTCCAGGTAAGTGCTGGGCCCTGGTGGCTTTTTTCAACTGATGCTCTGATGAAGTGTTTAACTGGTTTTAAGGGTTTTTATGAGAGTTGAGAACTTGATTAGACCAAGTGTTAATGTCTAAACTCTTTGCTTTTGGAGTCTGCATCTATGAGCAATGTCACCAAAGGCGAGTTGTTAATAGTGTTGGCTTTTCCATAAGTGTATCTGGGGGGAAGAAAAAAGCCAAGAAGCTTGCAGCTGCAGCTTCAGCCCCATCTTGCTTTGCTGGCTTTCACCCTGAGGTGTGTGCATCAGGGCTGTGTGAGTCCTGGGAGCGGTGTGTGCAACAAGAGCTTCCCAAGTAAAACTGGCTTTGTTGTGCTCCAGCTCAGGGGGTGGCACCTCCTGTGTGTGGGGAAGGGACAGGGGAGACTTACTAGAGTGTGTTCCCTCTCCTGCCTGGGGCAAGGGCAGAGATGTTGGTGTCTGGGCAGGATGCAGGGCTGGGTGCAACAGCAGTGGAATAGTTCTGAGTTTGTTGTTATTGGAGATGCATATTTGTGTGCACAACTTGGCTGCGATAATTCAGGTATCGGGCACTCTGTTCTACTTGAAAAGGGAAAAAGGCAGGAAAGGTGGAATGAACTGTTAGCCCCAAGGTGAGATTAGCTGACAAGTCAGAAACTGCTTCTGCACACCTGGAGAGGCTGCAGCTAGGGAAAAAGGCAGGAAAATCTGGAGTGTTGATCAGGGAGGCTTCAGTTGCTTTGACAGTGCTGGGAAGAGAGCTGGGGGGCTGGAGGGTTGGGGCAGGGCTCACATGTGGGGTTGTTGCCTTGCAGAGATGGTGTGGAGGCAGCAGGATGTGATGTGCTTCCCAATGTACCCAAGCAGTGAAGTGGACCATGGTGTGGGGTTAGTGGTGCTGCAGGGAGAGCTGGGGCTGTGTGGGAGCAGTTTGTGCACATGGAGTGAGGAGAATCCCAGAGAAGGGTTTGGGGGACACTGTGCAAGCTGGACTGAGGTGATAAGGGGCATGTGTGTTCTGCATTCCTGAGCAACCAGGGCAATTAAAGATGTGTAAGGAGCAAGGGTGGGCTGGCCGAGGACCCATATCTGAGCAGTGTGTGGTACTGCAGGGATGTGTGTAACCTGGGGACAAGGAGCTGTTTGTGGGGGGGATCTCATCTCTGCTCCCCTCCCTCTCACAGAACTGGCCCTGGTGTGAGCAAAAAGCAGCACTGCAGGGCTGGGAGTGGGGGTGCCAGTGACCCACCTGTGTGCAATGGGGTGATGCTCTGGGACCGAGCATGGGGCTGACTCTGCTCCCAGGCTCGCCCCACGCTGCTGGTGCTGAGATCCCCTCTGTGGCTGTGTCCCCCTATGCAAGTGCTGGCCCTGTTCCCCTCAGGAAAGCATTAACTCACCAGCCAGGCTGAGCTGGTGGGGGCTGCCTCGCTGCAGCTCTCGTATCCACCAAGGAGTCCTGTTCCCGTATCTCTCACTTGTCTCCTTCGATTTCCCTGACAGCCAATTCTGGAAAGTTGGAAGGTGTGCCATTATCTAGGACTACATTATGAAAGTGTCACGCGGGTGATGAATGGCAGTGCTCACAGGCTCCTGAGGAGCAGGAGGGAAGAGTGACATTAGGAAAGATTTTCTTTTTATGGTTTCTTCAATAGGGAGGGTTCTTTGGAGGGCTGTATTTCACACCACATCATCAAACACTCCTCCTGGCCTCCCAGACTTTGCGGGAGGCTGCTGAAGGGGTGTCCTGCAAGGGTGATAAGGGGAGAAGGCTTGTTTTGGTTCCTGCCTGCCTGCAGCAGCGAGCTCCCCATAGCTGTGTCTGCCCTTGCTCCCTGCCTGGATCTGCTGTGGGGATGCCTGTGCTGGCCCCATCTCTCTCACATCCCCTGCCCACCAGCCCTGTGGCTGCCCCAGGTTGGCTTGATGCTTCTCATGCACCACCTCATGCTCTGCTGTGGGAGCAACTAATAAGGTCCATGGGCATGTCATTTAGAATGGTATTTAATACTGCTGGAAAAACCCTAAAGACCTATTGACCGTGCAATACAGTGTGTCAGTGCGTTTTACAGGCAAGTACAAAATGAACATCAATAACCCCCCGTGTGTTGTTACTACACACATCTCGCATTAAAGATCCAGCTCAGCAGCTGGAAACCTGTTTGTGCTTCTCCTGCCCTGGTAAGCACAATGCATCCCTGGGCGAGGGATGGGACAAGGCTCTCCCCTCCTGCCCTCCCGGTGTGCGCCTGGCAGCATGAAGTGGGTGATGTGAGAGCTGGGAAGCAACATACACCCAATAGCACATGTTTGTGACCACAAAGCTTTCCTGGCTTTGTAAGGGTTAAGATGTGTACACTACAATGTCACCTGTGAACCCCTCCAGTATTGGGTATTGTGGTTCCAGATGCAAGGCTGAAGTGCTCTGCCTTTAGGTGTTCTCAACTTTAGACAGCCCCTCCTCTGTATTTTCCAGTACATTGGAATTTCCTGATGGGATGAAGCAGGTTTTGTTTCCCTGTGAGAGCAGAGGGGGGGAAATTGCAAATATGCTTTTGGAAGTAAATGTTTAATGTTTGTTTTTCCCATATTTATACCTATACAAATACTATGCTGTGTCTATTGAACATTTGAAGGCCCAGGGCTGGCTCTGAGATAAAGCAGCTCCACTTGTTCTAATGTGCCTGTGCTGATGGTATCTGTATTGGTCTCTGTATTGCTGAGGCTTGAAGGGGTAACAGCCCCTTGAGAATAAACGCACAGTAACTGTTGATATGGAAACTCCATAACTAATACCTTGAAACTCCTCCACTTCATACTGGATAATGAAATAGTGGATTTAAGTGATAGAGTACAGCTATTATTATTATTATTGAAGGACAAGTGGGAACAGTTTTAACCTGCCAGAGGGGAGACTGAGAAGAGATCCGAGGCAGAAGTTCTTCCCTGTGAGGGTGCTGAGGTGCTGGCACAGGGTGCCCAGAGAAGCTGTGGCTGCCCCATCCCTGGCAGTGTTCAAGGCCAGGTTGGACACAGGGGCTTGGAGCAACCTGCTCTAGTGGAAGGTGTCCCTGCCCATGGCAGGGGTTGGAGCTGGAGGAGCTTTAAGGTCCCTTCAGCCCCAAACCAGTCGGATTCTATAACGCATAAAGGAGATGTGGCCAGTCCTGCAGGGTGGGCAGAGCCTCTTCTGGTGTGAGCAGTGTGTTCCTTGCTGTGGCACATCCCTGCAGCGTGCCCATGAGGCTGCAGGAGGCTCTGGCTGTGCCTGGTGAGAGCACCAGGGCTTGACTGAGTGCTCTGGGGGAGTTTCCCCTCTGAGCCTGTGTGCTGTGTTGGTGGATTCTAGCCCCCTCTCCATGCAGCTTTGCTTTTCCTCCCCCTTCTCTGCTGTAGGTGATGCAGTGTGTGGTTTACCACCGCCCTGCTCAGGATGAGCCTTTCTGCTGTGTGTAAATTATGGAGCAGCAGCCGTTGCATCAATACAATGTGGGGCTGCCCTTAGCAGAGGTCAGTACCTGCTGTGAGGGGGAGATGCCTCAGGACTGAGCTGGGGTAGGTAAAACCATTAGTTCCAGTACAGACTTTGTGATACGTATTTCTCAGACCCCAGAAGCTATGGGCTGATGCCAGAGCACTGGTACAGTGGATGGATGGGAATGTGCGTGGGGAAATCTGCTGCAGTGAGATGGGTCTGGGGTGCCTTCCTCCAGCACTTCCTCCTGATCTGAGCAAGCAGAGGGCACTTGGAGGCTCATTCTTTTCCTTCCAGAAAGATGGGACTCTGTGCTAGATACCGTATTACCACCTCATTTAATAAGACAAAATACAAGCAGCACCAGCCGTTTCAGTAAAAGCTTTTTCTTTTTCTGTTGCCTTCAAGATATTAATAAAAACAGATTAATAAAATCAAGGGCAGCACAATTAGGGCTTCAAGGAGAAAAAATGTTTGCTGTAGAGTCTTTCAATTTCCATGGCAGTTCTCACGCTGAGCAAATCTGTCTGCAATGCTGACGAAAAGATAGAAAGCTGATGTATGGAGCACAAGGGAGGTGCAAGTCCCTTTGTGTTCCTCCTGTGTGATGCTCTGTGTGTGGGTAGCATGTATTCACCTGGCAATGTCTGTAGGTTGGTTGCTCAACGAGTTGGGGTTATTAAATGATGGTGTCTGGCAGAGGGGCTGGTGGGCTGAGCCATGAGCCCCTTGGGGTGCTGCTCCCTGCTGGCACCAAGGGTGGCAGGAGCTAGTTCCCTTGGGAAGGATCCCGGAGGGAGCGGGTGGGCAGCAGGGTTCTTAGCGTAGGCACCAACAATAACCAGGGGCTCACGCTGGTGTCCATAATGGCTGGTCTCTGGAGCACAGGGCTGGAAGCTGTCTTGTTCCCTGAGCTTCCCAGCACTGTGTCACAAGGAAAGCATTTATTTTAGCAGCGTTGCTGGGTTACTCCATTAAGCTGGACCCTGTTTGTACTGGCTGAGACACGTGTGTGTTTGGGAGCCTGGGTTTGCTGCAAATCATGAAGCACCTCCAGCAGCTCTGTTTGGTAGGATTGAAGCACGGACTGCGGTAGGAAGGATCTGAGCGCTGCTTTGGCTGGCAGGGAAGAAGCCCATCTTCAAGGGAAGCGTGTCCCAGCCCTGGGAGCCTTCTCTGTCCAACACATCCCATCTGCATGGTGTGTGTGCAGCTCATATAGGGCTTGTTCTATTTGCATAATGAGGCTGTGGGGACTTCCCTCGCCTGCAGAACCACAGTGTAAATGTGGAGTGAAGGCAATTATAGCAGTGTTTACACTTGCAGGAAGACACCTCCTGATGATTTTCCGTTAGGAAAATTCCTCCTTGGTGGAGCTGCTGCCTGGGTTGGCGTGTTGCCGTTCCTGGTCGGTGCCTATTGAGACCGGAGAGGAGAGGAATGTGGGCAGATCATTTTTCTTGATCAGGGCTAAGGCTCTTTCAACCAACAGGTCATTTAGGTGGCAATTTTGTTTAAATTAAAAGACATATTTAAAACAATGGGACAGACAAAAGGTTCTTTTCTTGCTGTGCCTCCTTGCTGCTGGGCTGCACTCGGAGTGGGGCTGGACCAGCATCAGGGCTCCTGTGAATACACAGCCCCATCACAATGCACCAGTAACCTGTCAGCTCTGTCTTGCCTCTGGAGCTGTTCATCATCTTCAGAGCTGGAGGAAGCGCGAGAAGCCTGCGCTGTTTGGGTTGGTTTCTAAAGAAAGGCAGCAATAAATCTGGTCTAGTTTTGTTGGTGTAAACAGGAGCTGGTCTCAGGGAGTGAATCCGGAGTGTGCCACTGCAGAGGGAGCAGGGATGGTCCCTGAGGATGGAGGAGAGGTGCTGGGAGTGAGCCCAGGGCAGTAGGTTTGGTGGCTATTTGGGGGGAGGCCAGGGAGCCCTCCTGCCTGCTGGGGGCCAGGGTCTGATGCCAATCCCTTGGTGGACAAGGCACCACCAGTGCCAGGGGAAGTGTTCAGTTGCACGTGGATCCCTCCTGTCAAATGTGAAAGCACTTTGTAGAATGATAGTAATTATTATAACACTAAAACAAAGCACCAAAAGCTTATTGCTTTGGAGAGATCACTAACTATCTTTGTCTAATTACTTGGCTCCAATTAACATTTTACCACAGACTTCTTCTGCAAGCACTTTTCTCAGGGAGGAAAAAAACCCCAACCCAGTGTCAACAGCAATGCAATCTAAATACAGTATCCTTGGGAATAGTCCTTGACATCACACTGGAAAAATAAGGAGAAAAGCCTGGTCCTCCCATAGCTCTGGAGGCATAGCAGGCAGAGGGGTGGGATGTGCAGGGAGGGAGCTGATGGAGCTGGAGTTGCCCAGGACCCCCCAGTGCGTGTAACAGGCTGAGGATGGTGGTGGTGGAGGCTGGGACTGGCTCCGTCTGGAGACACGGACGGGCAGAGCCACTGTCCTGCAGCTTTGTGGCATTAGGTCACGGTGGATGTTTCCCGTTACAAACCACATGACATCAGCTGGTTCAGGAATGGAGAATGAGACCTGGTCTGTGGCTTGAAGAGTGTCAGAAGGGTGAGAAAATGGAAAGATTTAGTACATATGTAGTAGTTTTAGATATATAACTAGTAATGTAATCATGCAGTGGCCATGTCAATGCGGAGAACAGTGTTTGTTATAAACTGTCTTTGGCAAAACAAACAACCCTCCAATAGGAGTGTGAGCACAAACCTGTCCTGAGGGGGAGTGACAAGGAAGGCAAGAGGGGGGGCTGATGGATCCTGATGGTTTTCCCAACCCCAGGGCCGCAGCCATTACCCATCTGCAGGAGGTGGCACTGTGCGTGTGGGTACCCTTTGGTCCTGGCTGTTTAGTGGGGACCCAGCAAGGGGTCTCATCCAGCCCTGTGTTGCTGTGGGGATGGCCTCGGCTGCTGCAAGGAGGGGTATGGGGTAGCCCTGGTGGCAATGCTGCCCATCGGATGGAATGGAAGGTCACAGTGAACAGGGTTCCCTGCAGAGCTGCCCAGAGCTGTGGTTCTGGCAGCACTGGTGGCAGGTTCCCTGTGGGATTCACTGTGTGCTTCCACGGTCTCCCTGCAGTTCCCTGTGGATGCTTCACCACTGCAGGGCTGCACATGGGCTCAGGGTTCTCCTGCCTGGGATGGATGGGATGAGCCCACTGACTGCTCAGGAACATCCAGCTTCCCTCCTGGTGCTGGGCACCCCCTGGACATGACTGTCACCATCCCTGGGGGTGGCAGCAGGTCCCAGTGCTGAGGAGCAGCATCAGGTTTGGAGTTAGAAGCTTCCACAGCAGAAGGTGCAGCTGTGGGGCGCTGGTGTTGGGATGGGCTGGATGGATGCAGCACAAAACCTTCCCAAGTCCTGGTTTGCTCCTTGCCAAGGAGCCCGGGAAGGGTCAAGGCAGCGTCCCCTGCAAGGCCTCGGTTCAGCAGTGCGTGTTGCTGTGCTTCCTAGAGCTCGCGTATTTACATACATCCTATAATTACCATCTGCACAGCCAGAGGCATTTGCTGGAAATGGGTTGATTCCATCTGTTGGTGCAATTTTCTCAGAGGAATTTGCATTGATCACTTTTTTATGCAAAGCTTTTGTATAGATCATTTTTCCCCTATTTTTAATACAGCTAAATATTGCTGGGAAAGGGGAGAGGGTCCTGGCCCTCGCACTAACCACTGGTGCTGGTCTCTCTCCCTGTCTCAGCTTAGACAAGTGTGGGCTGCTCTGAGATGGCATTTCTCAAACACGTGTAGTTGTATTTCAGGCTTGGTGGTAACTCATCCTTAATGTGATGACCTGAAATTAGGGGAAAGAGGGTGCGGTGATCAGTCACCGGTGGATGACTCCAGACCAGAGTTCAGGCTCAGTACCTGCTGCAGCCAGATGGGGCTTTGTGCATATTTTTGACAGCCGTAATGAACGGGGCAGGGTTGCATTGATTAAATGTCTTGGAAATTAACGGGGCCCTCCCGAGCTCCCTTAGTTACTAGAGCTGCTCCAAGTCTGTGGAGTTTACCCAGGAAGGGGGGAACTGGGGGATGGAGCAGCCCCAGGATGCAGCATCCTGTGGTTTGGGTGCTGGGACAGCAGCAGGGCTGGTCGAGTCTCT
>NW_009931564.1:40975-48660 GCF_000696875.1 Nestor notabilis | reverse complement strand
ACTGTCCCGGTCAGGCTCCATTAGAGACTGTGGTTAGGGTTGCCTTTAGGCTGGGGTTTGGGGCTGAGACTGGGATTCGGATTAGGGCTGGAGCTGGGGTTTGTTTTGGAGAGGGTGATGTGCTTGGGTTTAGGCTTGGTGCTGGAGCTGGGGCTTGCATTGGAGCTGCAGTTGGTTTAGGGCTACAGAGGTGGCTGGACAGCATGCAAGGGGAATTTGAGGGCAGCAGGGGAGCACCCTTTGGGGTGGAGGGGCAACAGGGGTGCTGGCAGGATGTCAAAGCCACCTGGTTGCCTCTGCCCCCGTTATAGCTTCAGATACCCGAGATGTTAGTGCAGAAAAGCATGGATGTAGCAAAGTATTTAAGCCTTTCTTTTTTGTTTTGAGAATGTCTGACTTTATGTTTTCAGATATGGAAAGTCACACTTGCTTAGGAGATTGCTGAAGTAGTGGTGGCCATTTCATAGGTAAGTGACAATTTCAGCATGTGGAAATAGACAATTCATCCCAGAATGGTGATCTCGAGCCTTTGATGTAGCTTTTTCAATTTAGATAAGAAAGTGGAGAAAAGGCTCAGGTTTGTTGCTGCCTTGACAAAAAGTACATGTGCAGGTACACAAGAGGTGGTTTTATACAACTGTATGTATATAAATAGTTACATTGTGTGAAAATAGGTACTGAAGTTTAACTGTGAAGTGATGTTAAGCACACCACTGTAATATGTACACTGTACAGTATTTTACAAGTAGATAATGGAAATGATGTTTTTCTTTCTTTTTCAGTAACTTCATTTGGTAGGGGTTTAACACAAGGTGAAAATCAAAAAGAAATTGCAACTTAGTTTTGAATTTGTGAAATCTGAACAACAGAAGTTGCACTTTAGTTTCTTTTGTTAGTTTTTAAAGAAAGGTTATAGGACTAAAAAAGACATCTAAATAGTCCTTTTATGGTGTCAGGGAAAAGGATAAACGTATCTATGGCATATGAATATTGCAATGGCAAATGCTACAACAATGTTGTACTCATGCTTACAATACTGCATGAGGCCATTACCTGAGCAGAAACTAGGGGAAACTGAATCTGATGTGGTAGGGGCTGTGTAGGGTTATCCCAAGCTGCTTGTTCTTTTGCTCAGAGGAACTGAACGTTGTGACCTTGTAAAGTGGGGTATTATGCTAACCATTACAGGTGAGTTGCTCACTCAAGATTTGAGAGAATCCTACCCTTGATGGGGGGTAGAGGGAGATAATCTACAATGAATTAAAAAGTGGGATTGATACCAAACAATGATTACCCCCATCACACAATGAAGATGTTGTGGCATGCCTAATAGTGACTAGACTAGTATGAATGGTGTGGGTACTTGTGGGTTGTGGGTTCAGGTCATTTGAACTAGGAAACATGCATCACTGCTTGGAGTGTGCCATGTAGATATAGCTAATACAGAAAATTATAACCAACCCCCCCAAGGGTCCTTTCAGGCAAAGCCCAAAACAGATACGTAATGCTCCTTTTCAGTAAATTTTAAGAAAGACAAAAGCTGATGGTTTTTTTATAAGTCATAAAAATATGTATTGAATTTTAAAGTGAATGTCTCACAGGGATGGTCATGAAATGCTTTCTTTAAAGTTTTATTCCAGCGTGATTAAGAAGTAGATAATTTAATGGTTGAAGCCTCAAAGCATACCATATTCCCTGAAAGTTATCTCTAATTAATCAAGAGTTTTCTTCTTTTGGATGCCAAGATCTGTGATGGATTTCAGGAAAGTTGTTCATAATGCTGCAGATGAGAATGCTCGATATGACGATATGGATAGTGAATATAGTGACAGTGAGAAAACTGGCTTCATTCCAACAAAGGAATATGAAGAAGGTGGGAGTACAAGTGACAGTGCTGAAGAGGATGAGTCTGGTGACAGAACAGATGCAGCTCTTGAGCGAATGCTTAAAGAAGAGGAAGATAGAGAAAAAGAAGCTGAAGACCTAGACTACAGTAAAGCTTACAGTATCGTGACAACTGAAAAGGTGACAAAGCAGGCATCACAAACTAAAGGCGAGGAGTTCAGAATTCTCCATCATGAATGTGATTCCCAAAGTCCTGGTGAGGAGCTGTTACTAGCTTATGCTCGTGTCCTTGGCTTTTATTGCAGTGTCTTAACTTTTGGCTCTTTTGTGATTAATAGATGAGTTATGGTTATATGGTTCTATCTATAACCATGTATGTGGTTATTTTAGGAATAAGAAAATGTCTTGAATATCTGAGGCTACACATGTGGGCATCCCTATCAAGAGCTCAGTAAGTACAGTGGGATTCATGAAATGAAATTTAATAAATGGTGATAAAATGGTTTCTTTGAATTAAGTAGATGCGACAGTGTAGTACCCCTCAGAGAAAGAAGCTGTGTGCTTACCCTCTAGGTTTGTGGAAAATCAGGACATCGGAGGCATGCTTAGGACTCCATACTTCCTCCACACGGAGGAAGATTCCTAATATAACAGACTGCCCAAAGAATAGGGATTGTTTGCACATTTTAGGAACTGATCTATGATTTTATCTGTTGCTACTTATTCTTTTTCAAATCATCTGTCATGCTTTTTTTTTTTTGGGCATCTTTCCTCACATGGTTTAAGGCTACTACTTTTACAGTGTTTAAAACAGTTTTTCAACAAAATCTTCCTTTTCATATATACTTTCTGTGGTTTCGTATCTCAGTTCTCATGCATGATCTTCTGCATCTCCAGATTCTGATTCTTTTTCCTCCTTGATATGGAGAAGTATTAGCAGTAGTGCCATTCACAATGACAGTGAAATGTTGCCTCTGCATTGTGGAGCTGACTTGCTGAAGAGATTAGTATGAATTAAAGGCAGACAATTTACATGTGTAAGATAGAAGTTTACATAGTTTTAGTTCACAGAAGGCTACTCATTGCATCGAATAACAAACCAGGACTGTAAGCCAGAGGCTGATTTTCCCAGTGGAAAGGAAAACTGGATCTTCCCAGGTGTGGATCCAAGGTGATGTGTATCAGGCATTTTTGACAGCCTTGAAGAAGACAAGCGTGGTCTTACCATTATAGTACGACTGTTCTCATAAATGCATTAGTATTGTAATAGACAGTATAGTATGTAATAGACAGACACAAGAGCAGATAACCTTTACTAGAAGGTCTTGCCTCATCTTCATTTGGACCTGCAAAGTTCTTCTGAGTCCTTGGTCTGTCCATGGACTTTCATGGATTCTGAAGAGCTGTAGAATGCAGTCAATTCCCAGGATGTATTGAAAGCTACTGAGGTGCTGTCTGTTTATATTTGCCATCTCCAGTGCAAAGGATTTGTTTCAAGTTTGACCTTAGTCTGGTTAATGTAAATTTTATCACCTTTCATAGTTTTCTGGAACAGGAAGGGGATGAAGAGTTCTTTCAATTCTTTAGTCTCTTGAAGGAATGTATTGTGATTGGATTCTTCTTGCTGCTAAGGTATTTTTCTTGCCATACACATTCCTTGGATGAGGGAGGTAGTTGTCATTGTCGTGATAGTTCTTGATAACCCACTTGCTATTTTTAGCTGGGAACTTGGGGAGGAAGGTTCTCAAAATATATTTTGTGGTTATCTCCTGTGGGATATTTCTTAGAGCAGACAAGACTTTCCACATAAGTGGGCATGGACAAGTGGTGCCACAGGACTCACAGAAGCTTCAGATACTACATAAGTATCCCAAGTTGTAAAGGAGGCAATTGCTAATACATTCAATACCTGAAAGGATTGCAAGCTTTTTAGGACTAACCTTAGATCCAAGAAAGATGGTTTGCTATTGATTAATACGTTTAATCTTTAATTGATTTAATGAACAAAAACATTCATTTTAAAATCTGTTAGTAAGAAAATTTCTATCTCATGTCCCTGACTTTTCTTGGACTAATGTTATGTATGTGCTATTTCTTTTTCTTCCAGGTATGTCAGTCTGTTAAAAGACTTTGTTGAGTCTGAATTCTTTGTGATAGATGGGGATTCCTTACTACTTATGTTTTTAGATGAGAAAACGCAGTATCTGAACTTCTTCTATCAAATTGAATGCTTCCTGCAGGATTTCACTGACAAAGGAGCAAAATATGTCATTGCTTTCTTCAAGGTACTGAGCAAGTAACATTTGTCTGCTGTTTAAACCATTGCACTCCTTCAAAACCATCTGCTTGATTCTAATCAGGATTAGGAAACGTAACCAAATAATTTCATTGTTTTTATTTCCCACAGGATGCAGAACAGATGTACTTTCCATATCCTCATTTTCTTTTCTTACGTACTGCATTAATAGAACACCTGAGGCGTAACACAAGCATCACTGTTCATACAGAATTTTCCAATTGTTTATCATCCCAATGGGAGATTTTCCTGAAGAAAAGCTATCCTTACTTCATCATTGTATCTGACATAGGACTGAGCTCTCTCCAGACAGACTATTTGTCTATTTTAATTGCTCATTCACTGTCAAAGAAAATCAACGTTGTGCTCGCTTCAGGACAGGAGTATGATATTCTTAGAGTTTATGGATATCATGTTCAGAGTGTGTATAAGCACAGATTATTTTTTGTAAAGGTAAGTTACACAACTTCTTTGTCAGTTTGCAATAACAGTGTTAGTTCTCCTTAGCGGATTTAATGAAGGTATCTCAATGTAAGTATTTTACATACTAAAATTATGAAGCACTGATATGTGGCTCCTTTTATGTTTCTTTGCTGGTCTTAAAATCCTCAACAGGCAAACATTGCAATCAATGGCAAATTCTTGCCGTGTTCTCTATCGTCTCATTTCACAATCCTGTTCACTTAAGATACAACAGTCTCAAATACAGCCTTTCCCCGATCTTCAGTATTACATGTCTTAGTTGACTTGTAATATGCCAGACAAAGACTAGCATCTAGGCCAGAGATGTGATTTTATAAAATTTTATTTAGAATAGATACTTCATGGAGGCTGAAGATTAACATATATCTGAATGGTTTCTGTCTGTAGCTGGTAGTGCCTGATGCGTTATATCTATTTACTTTTGCATATAACTTTGACTTCTGTATTTCTCAGTATGAACAAGATCTGCAATGGGCCTATGGCAACCTAGTCAAGTACAAAGATCCAGTCATGTGTCTATATGAACATTTCAAGCTGAGCCTGAAAAGCATACAACAAGAGGTAATTTGACCTCTTTGATCCTTTTTGTTTTTGCTCCTTGGGTTGGCTGTCTTCCTCCCTTCCTTTACCTGAAATTCTCTCCTAGCCAGAACTGGGGACTCTCTTCCTTATACTGAAGTGACACCCTGAGTCTGAGAAAGTCTCCGTTGTGCCCAGTCTTCTTCACAGCAGCTTGAAGCTGTTTCTTTCCTTAAAGTTCATTCAAGTAGGACGGTCCAGCTGGAAACCAATCAATGGAGTGTTGCTTAAGGGCGACTGGCTTATAGAAAATGGGAACCAGCCCATTTGGCAGAAGTCACCATCTGGTCCAGCAAGCTGATTTTTTCAGACCAGAGAATGAGGGCCTTGAAGGGCTGAAGTAGGGCCCTGCATAGGTGGGAGGAGGCCCCAGGGGTCAGGCAGCCTGTCAGGGCTGTTGATGCCCTTGGGGACATGACAAAAAAGGGCTATTTTTACTAATGTTTGTGCTCATTTTTCCTTCTGTAGTTTTCATATCCTTTTTTAACCTTCTCTGATGGAACTTAGTAAAGAATAAGACTTGTCCTTTTTGTAATTTTTACTGTAGCAGTCGTGTGCTATTCATAATGTTATGACAACAGGTTCACCAGACTGTCTGTCTGTTGAAACAACTGTGGCCTAAAGGATCTGACGTTCAGCGTGTGATCTGTGTTCTTGCTTGTGCTGTGGGATTAAAAATATACAGCAACATGTTGGAAAATGCGAATAATTCCATGGGAACAAAGAAACAGGAATCAGCAAGAGTAAGAATTTTTTTAGATATCTTTTCAGCATAGTGACTGGATACATTTTGCTAGCAGAAGAGGTGGCTGTCCTAGATCTCAAGCTGAAGAGGGGCCTAGATGCTTCCTTTGTGACTGCACTCTGTAAGTGGTCTGGTTTAGGTAATTACTGTGTCCACAGCTTTTCCAAAGGAGCATGGTCACTCTGTGGGTGGCACTGTGCCCCTTGACACAGTGACTGCTCCTGGGGAAAGCTTCACCTGAGGAGCAGTTATTTCCACAGGGAATTTTACCTTAGAAGATAGTTGAGCTCATTGTTTTTCTTTTCCTAACACTCAGGGGCATACTGTCTCTTACAGAAAAATACACTTTTCCTCAAAGTAGCAAGATGTTTCAGTAAAACACCTTTCTAGATGTCATGACATCATTTTTGAGGCCATACTACAAGCCTTACGTTTTCATCAAGTTAACACAGTTGCAATATGTCAGTAATATTTTGATAGACACGTATTCGGTGGACTACAAGGATAGCTACAAGTGGGTGCCACACAGTGGTTACAAGCTGGATGTTTATACAGACTTTTTGCTGTGCCGTTGAGAAAGGAATACAGACCTGTATCTAGAGAGTAGCCTTTCCTCTTAAAATAACATTTCTAGTCAGACACACTGACAGTTGTTTTTGTCTTGATTTTCATAGTCATATGCTTTTCAGAAAAGGTGGGGGTTTTTTATGTAGTTAACTGGATGTTCAGTTTGACTTGAGTATATCCACTAGTAATTACAATGCACAACTTGTTTAAAGATGTTAAAATTATTAGCTGCTTTAAGCTGCTTTAGAGGTGAATGCAATTATCTTACTGAAGGATGTGATCAACTTTTTATGTGTCATCTCTCAACAGGGAAGAAGTAAACCCTTATCTCTACAAGAAGCAGCTGACCTCTGTAGAATGCAATGTCTTGCAGTGACTTTTCTTCTTCATATGCCTCTTTCTCAGAGAGCTCAGATTAGGATCGTGAAATCATGCTGGACTAAGCAAGTTTTATCCTTTATAAAAATGGTATGTGTGGCACTTGTCTTACTTCCCCTGTTGTCAGGTGCAGTTGTCAATTCAGTTTTCATTTTCCTTTATATGCTAATTTAGTCATTTGAGGAGATCAAAGAGCATAATGTACCTGCTGGAAACAATCCTTACCTGGTTCAGGAATCTTGTGAGCTACAGATCAATGGGGTGAGGAGAAAGTTTGGGGCAATACCTTATACTTGACCTCTCCAGTTAAGACAGCGTTAGTGTTTGGGTACTGGGCTAGATGGACCTTTTGGTCTCATCCAGTATGAGAAGTGTGATGACAGGCCTTTTACTTGTTTGAAGTTGATTATTGCAGTGCAGGAGAAGAGTGAAGCCAGTTTCCTGATTGCAGAGAAGTCAAGTTAACAGTGTATTGTTGTTCCATGTCAGTAGAACCTAGGTAGTTAACCTTGCTTTAGAGATGCTGTGATCTCTCCACATGAAAAGGTGCTTCCTAGGAATTAATTGTTTGCTTTATTTTAACAGCAACAGTTGTGTATGCATTTTGCTCTGACACAGCTAAGCAATACAAATGATGGGAAATTGGATTTTACTTACCTGCCAGACTTAAATGATGATTCACTGCTCATAAATCTTGCATATTATTATGAGGTCGAATACAATAAAGGTATTTATCTTTGAACAGTTTACTTTCTTACCTTTCTAACTTTAGTAAGCTGCAAAACGAGAATG
>NW_009931564.1:24471-40944 GCF_000696875.1 Nestor notabilis | reverse complement strand
AGGAATGAGCACTTTTTCCTAATTACCCATGTAATGATACATTTTATGGCATAATAGGGAAACTTCTTTCTATAGCCAAGTCTAAAAGATCACATGTGAAAGTGTCTTTTGCCAGTACTCATTCAGAATACTTTACCGTATCCTGTCTTCTATGTACCACATGTACATACGCAGAGGAAGAGTGATACAGCATAGGCAGTAAGAGCTCTGGGTCACTGTTATTGAGTATTCTCAACCATTTGTTTTTTAGCCAGTTTTCTATCCATTTCATTTTGTCTTAGTGCAACACAGAATGGAAACCAGATACTATCCTTAGTGTCACTGTGACATTGGATAATATCTTTAATTTCAGATGAGATTGATTCAAACAAAAACATGTATTATCTTACAAATACATGAATTTGGGAACCGGAGCTTTGAGAACACCATCAGATGTGTTAAGATTCACAAAAAAGTTACAACAGCTGACAGAGCAAGGAAGTAGGGAAGAAGATTTGTAGCAGATGGTCTTTCAGAGTAATTCCATTTATCTGAACTCCTCTGGCATGAGTTTGTCCGATAGTAAACCAGAACACTTTCTTTATGTGTCTAGTCACAAGATCTCCTGTATGTACTTCAGTAAAGCAAGTGCAGAGGAATTTTTAAAGGAAATATAAATTAGGAATATGAAATGTAATACCTATTAGTGGGCGCTAAAAAAAAATTCAAGATCCTACCCTGCAGGAGGATAGCTGTGGAGCTTGTAGACTTCTGCACATAGTTTAAATCATATGTTTTTGCCAAAACACATCTTTTTGGTACATATAGTTAGTTATACCTGGGCTATTAAAAACTGTGAGTGTATATCATTCTGTTCTAATTTGTTCTGATGACCAAAGACATTGGATAAGACTGAAGTCTGTGTCTGATGCTGCATAGGTGAAATAGGTAGGCTCTGTTTGAGGAAACTTAATTTTAAAGTGCTATTTTAATTATTTTTTTTCCCCCTTTCCCTCTTTCTTGCTTCCCTGTGCAGGATTAAAGTTCAAAAAGGAACTGGGGAAAGAAATGGAGGATGCATACCGATGTTTGTGGGACACTGTAAGAAAATTGGCTGTGAAATACAGTTTTGGAGATGCTTTTCCAATACGAAACAGCTCCCGACCATTTCTTGATCAGCAACATACATTTTTTAGAGGTATTCACAACTGCACATATTAGAGAGTTAGAAGCATGATCTTTGTTGCTATCACTATAAAAGTTCTAGCAGTAGTGATCTGATTTTATCCTGATCACAAATCTTATCCAAGCTCCATGGATCCTCTCCTCCTTCCTTTCAACACACTAGCAGAGCTTACTGCTGATGCCAAAATAAGTGTGACCAGGCCTTATAGGTGAAATTCTGACTCTACAGTAGACAGCAGAAATATTGTTGTTGGTTTCAGTAGGAATCTGGTTTAGTTCCATGATTGCTAGCTCAAATCTATTGTGTGTATTGTAAAAAACATAAGGATAAGTGCAATACAAATAATAGTAAAAAGCATAATAATTACTCATAATTAAAGTAACAATTATACTGGAGGAAGAATGCCTCTGAAGAGCATCTTTGTGTATGTTGATATAGGGTTATACAGATATTGGGCATGGGAGCAGTAAACTAAGTGAAATAAACAATCGTTGCCCTAATGGCAGAGAGTCCAGCCATCACTGTAGCTCATATTGCAGTCCTTGAGGACTGTAAAAATGTGACTTGCCTGTAAGTGTGTTAAATTAAACCACTATCCTGTTTAGTAGCCTGTAATTGGAGAAGTGCAAAGTTGGCTCAGATTGTTTTCTTCCCTTACTTACAAGATCTGTTCTGAATATCTGAAAGGAGTAGGTAAAGACTTTTGCCTGATACCTGATATTTCTTGAGAACCAGTTTTGTTACAACCTTCAGAAGTTTGGTTTTATCTTTAAAAGGAAATTCAGTAAAAGCTGGAATATAATTCTAGTTAAGTTTGTGGGTATTCTTCTGCTAGTTTCAAAGATGTCAAGTGGGCTCTAGTGGGCAAAAACCCACCCAGTTTCTTTGTTATCCACGGGATATTAAGACCCCTTCTGACACAGCATTTGTGTTGCCCATTTTTGTATCTCCTTTGGACACCTTGGAGACTGAAGTTATGGCTAGGCTTCAAATGTGTGAGGAATAAACAATGTTACATGTCATCTCCAGTCATCTAATGCAAGTGCAGTTGAAAGTGCATATTTAGGAGACTATGGTCTCCTAGAATCAGTGCAGAAAGTAAATGCCCGTGAGATAGGATAGGTTGTAGCATTTGAAAAGTTAGTGTAGGTGTCTGAAATGGATCATGAGAATATCTGCTTGGAAGCATAACGATGTCTGCTTCTTTCTTCTTTCCGTGCTTGAGAAGAAACAGGAAAAGGGGCTGCTGACTTGTAGCAAATTTTGCTTTATAGACTTTACAGTGCAACTTGGCAGAATTTTCAAGTATAATATGCAATTATATATATTCTTAACTGAACAATATTTTTTTTTAAAAACTGTAAAGAGTATGAAGAAGAAACTCCTAACATTGGACTAATCTCAGTGGAATCTGATCTCGTTAAAGATTATGCTGGAGATGTTTTGAAAGACCTACCTGTTTTAAAAAGGTACGTATAGGAGTTTTATTCTAGTGAAATAACATACGGGCTTATTTTCTGCTTCCCTGCACTTTACATCCATGTTATACTCAATTTGCACAAATGTAGAAGTGCTTTCGCTATGACTGGGTAAAATTTCCCATTTACATGTACTCGTAACTGATTCGGAACAAGAATGGAAAAGAATGAGTATGTCCATATTTTTTTTATGCTGTTATTGGCGTTATAGTCTGTTGATTCTTACTTTATATTTTGGAACTGTTTTACTGTTTTTCTAAATGTACAATTTGTCTTTGTAAAAGCTTATTCTAAATTGCAAAGTTCTGATTGATTTCGGGAAAAGGCAAACATTAAATGAAAATACTGGAAAAGTAAGAAGAGATTATCCTTTACGTCTGCTCTGCTGCTTGTGGAACTGGTTTCTGTGCTGCACAATGAGTGTTTTTTAGGCAACATACAAGTTATTTAGTTGCCTTGCAATCTGTGATTAATCTGTATGAAAATAAGTGACAAACTGGGGTTTTACTTCTGAAATTTCTGAAGTAATACTTTCTGAAAAACTGAGGGAAGAGGAGCCCTAGAAAGCTGGATAATATTCAAGGATCACCTTCTCCAAGCTTAGGAGCAATGCATCCTGACAAAGAGGAAGGTTGCTCAGAGAAGTTGTGGATGCCACATCCCTGGAAGTGTTTAAGGCCAGGTTGGATGGGGTGTTGAGCACTCTGATCTAGTGAAGGGTGTCCCTGGCCATGGCAGGGTGGTTGCAACTAGATGATCTTTAAGGTTCTTTCTAACCCAAACCATTCTATGATTTCAGTATATTGACATAATATATTTGGTGTAAAATTAAACCCTATGTTGATTTTCTGCCACAGTAAAATTGTGTTTTGATAAATATCCTTTGTTTGTTTGTTTTGAATGTTTCATTAGATATGCCAGAAGATGCTTGTAATTTATGCTCTGCTTAATGTTTGTATATTTCAGCAATGATCCTGCAGTTACTTCACTTGTTAAATACAAGGAATTTGATGAGCTTCGTCACTGGCATTCTGGCAGACCTTTGACTGAGGAATATGAGCGAGTACGGTGCACTGCTGATGGTAAGAAAAACTAACACAAAGCCCATGTGTCTGTGTTGGCTAGAACAATATCATAAATGTTTCTGTGGTTTTGGAAAAGGACTTATTTCAGAGAATAGTTGCTGCTCTGCAAATACTTGTCAAATCAGAGCTACTGCAGTAACTAAATTACACTTAAGCTGATGTGCCTGTGCATTGTGTGTATGCTTTGTGTATTATCTTAAATAGGTCTAACAAGTATAACAGAATGAGTACTTGGGGTAAGGTGTTCATGTTACATTCCCATCTGCTTATCTTTCTGACTGGATGATTTTTTTGCATTCTTCAGTGCACTGTGATTTCAATGGGAAGTTTGCAGAATGTAACCTGTGGAGTAGTAGCTTGAGCACCTTCTGTAATGTTGGAGTTCAAGGTTTACGTCCGTCTATTCCAACTGAAAAGAGGGCCCTCTGTCTCCTGTACATGAATGCTCTGAATGCTGGCATGTGTCATTTCAGTCTGTCTTGTGAAAAACAGAAAGATCAGAAACTGACTCATCATTTTCATTTTTAGGGCAGAGAGAAATACCTAGGCTTGAGTGCAGAAATATTCATGTGCTCAGTTCAGTATCTTCCATTGGCTAGCATACATGTTCTTCTGGAAGCTGTATTTATTTATGCTCTGATGATGGACTCTTGTTTTTGTGGGGAAGACATCTCTTTCTGATCATCTGAATTGCCTTTGGAAGACACCTTCCTGTTTTCACGGCCTGTGTGAGAAGCTTGGGCATTTTTCTCAAATAGTTGTAATTTCTTTCCAGGCATCCTGCTTGTGAAGTTTTCCAATATTTTAAATACATGCTTGAAGTAGTTTGAATTTGAGTCTATTGCCTATCTTTCAGATAATTCAAAGTACTATTGCATTTCAGTGAGTCTTAACTAGCCAACCTCATTCAAAATGTGGTTTTGGCCTTTAGGTCAATGAGAAAATTTAAGGAAATTTATCCATTGCCTAGTTATCTTTTCTTGGAAATAAATGAGGCTGGAGTTCTGTCAGAGTGTTTTTCAATCAATTATGTTTGCTTGCAGCGAAATCCAAAGATCCAGCAGAAAGAAGACAAATTCAGAAGTTACAGTATTTTCATCATTTTTACGGAAGCACTTTGGAAGACACCACTTCAAAACTTATTGTACAGCAAAAGGATGTGCCAGGGAGTGCTAATGCTGCGGTCAAAAAGACCCAAAAGAAGCATGTGAGTATATTCAAGTTGCCCTTTCCAAATCTTTTTTCTCTTATACAGAAAGGATTTTGACTATATGAGTCCCATGGCTGAAGTTTTATGTTCTCAATGCACTGGGAGTTCTTGGTTGAAGAGATTTAAATTGCCTTTGTACTTCAAATTTAATTAGCTAATTGGCAAATGTGTTTTTATTCCTAGTTAGAATTAGCCATGAGTGATTATATTTTAACAGGCACAAGTAAATAAAAAACAAATAAATAAATGCGAGCTCTGTAAAGGCTGATAGGTTTCGGCTCATTGCCAGTATTATAATGTGGAGTGAAAGAAAATGAGGTTAATGAATTTAATTTTACTTTAAGAAACTGATGAGGAATACAGGAAGAAACATTATTCAGTTATTTATTTCCCTGCACTATTTGGAAACATTTTCTGTGAAAGATCCTTTAGATATTGCAATTAATCCTAACTAGGTGAACATTTTCAGACATGACAGGGTATGTAGACTGTACTTGCATACTCATGATCAACAAATACTGAGCAACAGTAACTTGAGTACTACTTCACAATAGCCTGTACTATGGATTGTAGATTATTTTATATACAGATTTTTACAGGTAATTCAACAGGACATAATTTTGTTAACTTCGAGTAATGTTGAATGCTTAATTTTATTTAATTTATTGAAAAGCATCTCAATACAATCAGAATTACCTATGTATAAATCAAGACAACTGCTCTTTTGTTTTTCCACATTTGTGCTTTTTTATACTGTTTGTGAAGCTTTACACTGACATAAAATTAAGGTTTTTTTGAGGAATGTATATTGGGATTCAGAAATTGTATCTCCTTCAAAATGAAGTACTAATTGAAATGATTCACAAAACACAATGCATCACACAGATTAATTGAAAACTCTAATGTACCTTCTCTGAGTTTATGGCTTAGCTTTTTTAAATGATGCTTGCAGACAGTGATGATTAGTTATAAATATTTTCCTTTTATTGGTTAGAAAAGCAAAGCGGAAGCAATTGCAGAGGAAAACAACAGGCGACTAAGGGCTAAAGAAGAAAAGAAAGAAGAGGAGCAATGGAAAGCCTTGTGTATACCAACTGAAAAAGAAATAAAAGCAGATGTGACTGTTGGAATAAATAAACTGGAGAAGTTTCTCAAGACCCTTAAAAGTAAATCTGTGAAGTTCAGTGTAGAAATGACAGGACTGTCTGCCTGTTTAGAAGTGTGGAAGCAACACTGCAGAACACAAGGTACGATAGCCCAATTCACGTTCATTATTCAGCTTCCACTCCCTTTCACCAGGAGTGACTGACTTGGACATTCTCAGCTGGAATAAAGATGTGTAAATACAGCCCTCTTTCAGTAGCATGGAAGGTGGTTTTAAGTATTAACAGGCTCTGGTCCACTTTTGCAATTAAAACATCCTTTGAGTCAGCTGCAAAGTAGCCAATGAACTTAGATTGTAGATGCTTTCCTGTTTTGCTTTGTAGACATTGCATACATAATTTATCTTATTGTATATATCTTTAATGATTATGTATCGTGCACACTAAAATGCATCTGTATTGCAGAGGATTGTTTAATTAGCTGAGGTGGTTAGCTCACAGTCTGATGGCGATTTGTAGAGAGATCTGTGCTGCCATGGTTTACTGGCCTCCTGGGTCACCAGAATGAACTAGTTCAGTCCATACAGTCAGGAGAGTCCAAAGAGACACTGCTTTAAAAGTGTTGGGGAGAGTTGTAAACACTGGAGTGAAATATGTTGCTAATAAGATTGAGTGACAAATGTGTCAGTCAGGAAGGTGAAATGGGGGAGCTCAGTTATTGCATAGATGTCAGAAGTGTAACTTCTCTTTATAGCTGAGTGTGCAGAAGCAGATAGAATTATTTGGGTGGTTGGACTTCAGTAGCACTGCTTGTCAGAGGTGGGTTGTCTTCAAATAAAATTCATTTTTTAATTGTCATAAATCTGGTTGGATGGATGAGGTCTGTCCTAAAAATACCTAATATTGGAAAATTCCCAATGATAGGATCAGCTCCCAGATATCTGTAGGATTTTTTTTTTTTTTCTTTTTAAGGCAACAAAGATAAAGATTTAAGCAAAGCTGTTCAAGTCATGAGGAGACTTCACATCCTCCTTGAAAAATACCAAGATATGTTGGAGAAACCACATCTAGAAAAGCTGACCAGATGTCTTAGATATCTTGGATTTGAAAATTTGGCATGCTCCCTATCTGGCCAGGTAAGTTTGTAGACTGTAATGATTCTCTTATAAAACCGGATCTGTGGCTGAACATCAACAGTGTTTTTTTAAGCATTGAGTAGCGTGTAGAAGATCTGTATTGGGCTTATTTTATTTTTTATTGTGCCATAGATTTGGGAATATCTATTCTTGCTTCAGATACTAATCTTTTTAGTTCCACAGATCATTTCTCTCCTTGATAAGAGAGCTAGCTGGCACAATAGAGCACTTCCCTTTTAGTAAACAGAACTTTATATGGGTGCAAAGACATCCTTTGAAACAAACATGCATTAATATTTGCTCTAGTTAATCTGCTTGAGGCCTTAGACATCTCTGAGAGGTACCTGCTGTTCAATTCATCACATCAGCTGAACTCCGCATATTAAAAATAACTCTTATAAGCTAAGTGATGAGGAGCTGCTCTCTAACTGGCCCAAATGTGCTACTTTAGAGAAGGAAATCTTTGAGCCTGCAGTAGATGAAAACTAGTTTGTTTGTTTTCATCAGTTATGGTATTACTGATTACCTCTGAAGGTAATTTTAGATACTATTTTGATTCCTAAATCTAAAACCTTGTTTGTCCTTCCTACACAGTTGAGACCACCAGTAGCTATACTGAATATGGCTCAAAAGTAATTTCTCTAAGGATTGACCTATTGCTTTTCTGCATGTTAGCAACCTGCCCACTGGCTGATTTAATGTTAAGAGTGGTTTGATATCTTTGTTGGTAGGGAGAGGGGATGCTAAAGTGGCTCTCAGGCAGAAGAGGTAGGGTGTAACTCTCAACCTGCAGAACATGAATCAATAGCAAAAGGAAGGAAGACTGTAGTGAACTGTAAAACCAATACCAGTCACTTCAGTGTCTCATTTTTCAGGCACAGTAGAGTTCAGAATTTTTGGAAGCTTGTTTCTGAAAAGTGTTTATCCTCCTTCCTTGAGGATCAGGACTAAGGTGAAGGGAGGAGGTGATTTCTTTTGTAAGAAACTTTCTTCCGTTGAAGAATGGAAATTATTTGTCTCTTTCTATGTGAATTCAGTGATACGGTGATTGTTTGCTCTTGGCAACATAGTTACTGTAAGGGTGTTTAGTGCCCCAAATAAATTATATTTCAGGATTTAGGATCGGAGGTCTCAAAATGTCTGTTGTAAAGGTTTGTGGTGATAGAAAGGTTATGTTGGCAAGTTTTATGTCTTGCTTGGAAGGGCTGAACATCAGTCAGTGGATTTAGGACCTACTTTTGCTTTTGCAGCTACTTGTTTCTGATGATTAATTTTGCAAAGTTGGGGGAATTTTAGGAATTACTGTAAACATTTCTTTCAAGAAATTGAATAAGTTTTGAAATCTCCATCCTTGGAGATAGTAAAATCTCAGCTGAACACAGCCCTGAGTGGCCTGGTCTAATCACATCTGCTTCTAGCAGTGAGTTGGATTAAATTACATCCAGACATCCCTGACAACCTAAATTATTATGTGATTCTCTCATCTTTTAATGTATGTTGTACATGTAATGTTTTTTCTACAGAGATTTCAGGATTAGTTGTTATAACTAGACACGTTCATGAATATTAAATTTGGTATGTCTTGGGGAATACAGGCACTGTTTAAAAATATAGTGCTATATGAAATCTGGGCTAACACTCAGTCTTTGCATTGCATTTCCTTTTGCAACTGTGATTCGTTGCATGAGGGATCAGGGCAGGCTGAAGTAGAGAAGTAAATGTATAATGAGAAGGCTCTAGCAGGCAATAGCTTAAAGAGGCTGAGCTTTGCCTGCTAGCCAGATTTATTGCCTCTTCAGACAACAAAAACACTGTAAGCACTGGTTATGGAAAACATAGTATTTTTGGGACATAGTCTCCTTTGAAGAGATACAAGCAAAGCACTGATATAAGGCTATTATGGTTTGGGTTTCTGCAAGAAACTACTTTAAAGTTGCCTGCACTTTTGTATGTTTTTTCAAAGCTTGCACAGTTCCACAAAGCAAAAGATGTGCCATTTTCTCAATCTCTTGCTACTTTCAAACCAGACTGAATTTTCATTTGACCTTATAGGCAGCAGAAAGTAATGATATGAAGATTAGCAACTATGCTGTCAAAGTGGGTCCAGCTCGCTTTCAGCTACAATACATGGATTATTACTTGCTCAGAGAAGAGAGGCATGATCCTGATCCCCGAGTGCAACATTTCATACCTGACACATGGCAGGTAATGAGATGCAAACTTTTAGCATAAAATTAATGGAAGTTACCTTTGATATTTTTTTTTCCCATTTAAAAATACCCATTATTATACTACTTGTCAAAAATAGTGTTGTTTAACAAATTTAATTTTGTGCTAAGTTTAACAAATTCAGTAGATCAGCCTGCATTCCATATTGTTCCTATACTGAGAGCTTTTCTAAAGAGCTTGGCATAAGGAATTCAACATAAGAAATGCTGAATCTGTGGGATTTCACTGCTTGTTACTGTATGTAATGGTGGTAGCACCCTATAATCTCTGGATAATCTCTGACTATTCATCCTCTGTTCATTGTCCCCAAAGAATTACCCATAGTATGACTTTACAAATAACTTCTCTGTCTAAAGCAGAGTAAGTCTAACTCAGATTTTTTTGTTTTTTAATTACTCGACTGGGGGGGCCATCTGAATTTACTGCTTTGCATCTCCATCTCTGCAAAACAATTGCTTAAAAACCAAGTTGGAACTTGTCATACGTGCTGATAGAGAAAGATAGGGTTAGGACTATTTCTGTTTCCTCTTCTGTACCCCTTCCCCCATCCTTTCACAGATCTGTGTAAGGTGAGAGAGCATGGAAGATGACCGTAATAGGGAAGGAAACAGATTACTAAAAGCTGTATAGGAGCAGAAGAGAGATTTGGACCATACTGATGTAACTATTATAATGCAAGAAAACAAATAATGCCTTACATAAAACAGCAAGAAATTTTTTACAGTGAAGCTGGTGAGGCACTGGCACAGGTTGCCCAAAGAAGTTGTGAATGCTGCACCCCTGGCAGTGTTCAAGGCCAGGTTGGACAGAACCTTCGGCAACATGGTCTAGTGTGAGGCATCCCTGCTCGTGGCAGTGGGGTTGGTGTTGATCTTAGGGCCCTTTCCAACCTTAACCATTCTATGATAATGAAGCTTTTGAAACTAAATTATACATTGCTTAGTTAACTGTTTTATTTTTTAACTTGACTGTGTCCCGGTTTGGATTCAGAAAGTTTCAGTATCAGTATTTCAGACCAAATAATTGAAATAGACAAGTTAGAATTTGTAGTTCCTTGTTCAGTGTTTGTTTTTTTGGGTTGTTTTGGTTGGGGTTTTTTTTGTTGGGGTTTTTTTTTTTTGTGTGTATTTGTTTTTTCTGCCTATTACCAGTGTAAGAATAAAGAATAGAGCCATAAACCAGCCAGGTTAACTCTGACTTTCTCTAGTCTAAAATCTGTGTATAAAGTCTATGCGCAAAAATAGGAGATGTTATCATAGAAAGAGCTGGTTTAATCAATAAGAACTTCCTAGCAAGACATTTTGACGTAAGTAACTTCTTTTCTCTTAGCGGGAACTTCTTGATGCTGTAGATAATAATGAGTCTGCAGTGATTGTTGCTCCCACTTCGTCAGGAAAAACATATGTATCATACTATTGCATGGAAAAAGTTCTGAAAACAAGCAATGAAGGCGTGGTTGTGTATGTTGCTCCTACAAAGGTAAAGTTGCATCATCCTACTACGTACTCTATATATATGACTATATTTCTCAGTGTGATTCTGAAACTGTTTGGGGGTAGCTTGTAACACAAATCTTGTTGAGATATATATATACACACACATAATTTTTTTATTAGAAATGGCATCTTTATGTTCTGTTTTACATGGAAACAGCATGTTTTAAAAAAATCTTTAAAATATTTAAGCTTACGTAGGATTTTTGTCTATTCATATTTATATAACTAATTTAAGGTCAGAAAAACTAATATATACAGAAGTGCTAAAAGTAACATTTTAAGTAAATGCTGAGAATGCCTCAAAGCCTACCAGAATGGTAAAGTAATGTTTGAATGGAACAATGACCCAGCAAGTCAACCATATCCTGGGCTGTATCAAAAGAAGCATGACCAGCAGGTCAAAGGAGGTGATCCTGCCCCTCTACTCTGCTCTTGTGAGACCTCACTTGGAGTATTGTGTCCAGTTCTGGTGTCCTCAACATAAAAAGGACATGGAGCTGTTGGAGCAAGTCCAGAGGAGGGCCACAAGTATGATAAGGGGGCTGGAGCACCTCACTTATGAAGACAGGCTGAGAAAGTTAGGGCTGTTCAGCCTGGAGAAGAGAAGGCTGCGTGGAGACCTCATAGCAGCCTTCCAATATCTGAAGGGGGCCTACAAGGATGCTGGGGAGGGACTCTTCATTAGGGTCTCTAGTGGTAGGACAAGGGGTAATGGCTTTAAACTTCAACAGGGGAAGTTTAGATTAGATCTAAGGAAGAAGTTCTTCACAGTGAGGGTGGTGAGGCACTAGAATAGGTTGCCCAAGGAAGCTGTGAATGTTCCAACCCTGGCAGTGTTCAAGGCCAGGTTGGACAGAGCCTTGGGCAACATAGTTTAGTGTGTGTTGTCCCTGCTCATGGTGGGGGGGGGTGTGGAACTAGATGATCTTAAGGTCCTTTCCAACCCTCACTATTCTATGATTCTAAGTCATCTTTTTCTCAGTAAGTTCACCATTAGATGCTTCGAGAGACAATTTCAGAAACTCTAGGCAGTGAAATATTTTTTTAATGAGTTAAAAACTCATTTTTTAATAGTTAAAAACTGACTTAAGTGCTAAGGCCCAATGTTTTGATTTTATCCAGAACTTATTTTGAATGCTGTTGAATTTTTGGATAGTGAAATACATGTTATTACCTAACAATCTCTATGGATTGTTTTCTATAAGCAAAAATATCAAGTACCATATCTTTAAAGTTAACACTGTTGACAGTCTAGACTTAACAGAACATGACATGGTATGTATTATAGTCTAGTATGTGAATATTGGTGCCAAAAAGGAATGCTTCTGCATGTCTCAGAATACCATATGTCTTTAGAGATACACTGTCTGGTTTTGTTAATGACCTGCTTTATTTAAGGCCCTTGTAAACCAAGTGGTAGGAACTGTATACAGTCGGTTCACCAAGAAACTTCCGGATGGATTGGTACTGTGTGGAGTCTTCACACGCGATTATCGCCATGATGTCATGAATTCTCAGGTACTTTTAATGGGTGTTCTAACACATCATAATAATGATTTATGCATTCTGTCTGGCTTCTGAAAATGTTAATTCTAATTACAGCAATTGTACCATTACTAAATACAAAGTTCAAGAAAAATCTAAGCTTACCTGTACTGCTTACTAGAAAGTTTCGGTATATGGCATATAACCTTACCTAGTCGTCCTTAGGGGGCATGCAGTTGATAACTTGCTCTGGTTAAAAGGAAAAACATTAAAATCCTTTGGTTGCCAACACACAGCAGGTGCCTTACAGAATTCCAGATAGAATACATCAGTAACCCTTCCCGTGTTCACTGATATAGTCACTCCATCGTAGAAGGTCACTAGGTTGGTCTTTCTTCTAGTGGAGAGCCCAGAACCTCAACTCTAGGTGTGGCCTCATCAGTGCTGAGTAGAGGGGAAGGATTCCCTGTGTTGGTTTGCTGGCAACACTCCCCCTAATGCAGCCCAGGATGCCATTAACCTTCTCTGCCATAAGGGCACATTGCTGCCTCATATTCAACTTGGTGTCCACCAGGACCCTCGGGTCCTTTTCTGCAGAGCTGCTTCCCAGCTGGATGGCCTTCAGCATACACTGGTACATGGGGTTGTTCCTCCTTTGGTATAGGACTTTTCACATCTCCCTGTTGAACCTCATGAGGTCCCTGTCAGCACATTTCTCCAGCCTAGGTCCCTCTGGATGGCAGCATGAGCCTTTGGCATATCAGATGCTCCTCCCAGTTTGATGTCATCAGCAAACCTGCTGAGGGTATGCTTTTCCGCATCAACCAGATCATTAACAGAGATGTTAAACAGGATCAGACCCACTACTGACCCCTGGAGTACAACTCTAGTTACTGGCCTCCAGCTAGACCGTACCACTTATCACCAACTTCTAAGCGCAGCCTTCCAACCAGTTTTCAGTCCAGCACTTTCACTGTCTGCTAATCTGGCCCATTCTTCAACAACTTGTCTACGGAGATCTTAGAGGTGGTGTCAAAAGCCTTACTGAAGACAATATTCACTGTTCCCCCTTCATCTACCAAGCCAGTCATTTCATGATAGAAGTTTGGCAAGGTTGGTCAGCCTGACTTCCCCTTGCTGAATTCATGCTGAATGCTCATGATGACTTTTTTGTTCTTCATGTTCGTTCTTGTTCTTCATGCTTGGAAATGATTTCCAGGATTGGTTATCTTCCAGGGCATTGAAGTGAGGCTGACTAGTCTGTAGTTAGTTTCCTGGGTTTTCTTTCTTGCCATTCTTTAAGATAGCAGTGACACATCATTCATGTAATCTTGCTTACCTTGAAATCAAATATGTATGTATGGTTTTGAATGCTTTTTAAATACAGGGTCTACTTGTAGCTGATTAGTCAGTTTACTTGAAAATAATGCTTTACGAACCTTTCATCTTAGATATTAGTGACTGTGCCTCAATGTTTAGAAATCCTGATGCTGTCTCCTCATTGCCAGAAGTGGGTCAAGCAGATACAATATGTTATATTTGATGAGGTAAGCATCTTCCGTAGTAACCAATGTAACAAATTTATGGACAATCTGGAAGAAAATTGCCAGGTTTTAATTACGTATATTATTGCTGGTTAAAAAAAAAAAAAAAAAAAAAAAAAACAAAAAAAAAACCCCCAAACTTTCAGGAATATTATTCCAGACTTAATTACTTTTTCCTGTTTGCTGATTGTGTTTATATGCTTCAGTGAAAGAACTTAAAACTCTGTTGGTCCTCAAAAGGACATATGTTTCAGTTAAAGCTACCAGCAGCTTCCTTTATTTTTCTCAAGCCAGTCAGCTGAAAAACTAAAAGCCACCACTGTATAGTCTCCGTGGCACAAATAGGACAGTACAGACTGGGACTGAACAGATTTCACATCATACTGTATTTGTCACTCATTCCAGGGGAAAAGTCAGTAATTAATCTTGCCAAATTTAGAATTCCTCCTGTGTTCTTTCTTGTGTATAAAATTAATTGCTAATAGTGCCAGTGAGTATCTGGGGTACAAACAGTGAATGTAGTATTGAAATTTTACACTGATTTGCTGTCCAGTGAAGTCTGGAGAGGGGTCTGCTAGACATTTGATCTGGATCTTGTGGTCATTTTCTACAATATAAAAATTATTCAGTATTGATCTTGCCAAACTTTGGTTTTTTGTAAAACACAAACCAACTTATGTTCTAGGTGCACTTTGATAAGGAACACTTCTTATTTTCTTTGCATCTTTTTTCCCAAAAACATAGGTCCATTGTCTTGGTGGTGAAATTGGAGCAGAGGTTTGGGAGCACCTTTTGGTAACAATTCGATGTCCGTTTTTGGCGCTCTCTGCCACTGTCAGTAATCCAGAACACCTAACAGAGTACGTGTGGGATTTTCTTGCTCACAAGAGCATATTTAAATCAGATATGAGTGGGTCTAGATAGAGAGGGCAACTACTATTGGGAGACAACTGATTCGGAGTTATATTGCTCTATGTATTATGCTACCCTTACTCCCCCAACTGACAAAAAATGGTACTGTAACTCTTAACTCCATAATGAGAAAAAGCGCTACTTGTTTCTTCAGACCCTGTAATTGAGCTGTGCAGAGGGATTTTGGTGGTTTTGCATCTGTTTGAATTGCCAAAGCCTGATAAGCACATTTGTCCATTATCCATCAGAGAAGACACCTCCACTATGTTTATATATGTATAATGGTGCTATTTCACATTTTTTATTTGCATCCTGGGATCAGCTCAAGAGCATTGCACTGAAGATGGTGATAGGGGATTGGAAATTATATAGGAGAAACTGAGCAGACTGTAGTTATTCATCTATTGTAGCTGTCGCACTTTTAAAATGTATTTTGCCACTTATTTTTATTTTATGTGTGCACTGTAGGTGGTTACAGTCCGTGAAAAGGTATTGGCAACGTGCTGAGAGTAGAATAGAAAGAAGCTCTACAAACTCTGAGAAGAACTTTACAAGAAAATATAAAGGGAAATCTAAAGTACAAGAGCAAAAGCAATCATACCGTGTTAGACTTGGTGCGTGTCACAGTATTTTGTAACTAAGAATAAATTCTGCAAAAACTTTTACCATGGTGTGTGAACATAAGCATATTTGGTTTTGAATTTTCTTATAAGTAAAAACAAGTCTTGCAGGAATAAGTACTTTTTAAAACAACCAAGTGCATCATGACAATGTTTTTGTCTCTTCACAGTCTTGTATGAAGAAAGATACAACGATTTGGAAAAGTATGTGTGTTCTCTAAAGAGCAAGGATTTTCTCATTGAACACTGTCATCCGTGTGCTGCATTAACAGTGAATCACGTAAGCATAATACTGGGGTCAACCTTGCATAGTAACTGTTACAGTTGGGTAACATGGATTCCATCAGAACGGTTATTTTTCTTTTGTTTAAACTCCTTGCAGATTGAGAACTATGGCATTCCATCAGATCTTTCTCTGTCTCCACGAGAGAGCATCCAGCTTTACGACACAATGGTAAAAGTCTGGCGAGGGTGGCCGAGGGCCCAGGTGTGTATACGCAGCTGTAGGCAAAATGGATCAAAATAAACTGATAACAAAGTACTGCAATGTTTTATATTAATGTTGTTTTCCAGGAGCTAGATCCTGAGGCATTCGTCTGTTTCAAGAATAAAGTAGTAATAAAAAAGGCAGATGTGAGGAAATACGAACAGGAACTGAAGAAAGAACTTAGCAGATGGATTGTTCTTGGCCAAAGACAGAAGGTAACAGTTATTACTGGGCACTTTGATATAATAATAATAAAAATAAGTAATAATAAAAATAAGTAATAATATAATGGAGTTTCTTCTCCCATAATTATTATTTATTAACTACTGCTGTACTGGGAAGATAAGCACTAATATTTGTAGCATTTCCATAAGCATTTTCAAGGTGATATTTTCATGGTTTTCTGTGAATCAGACTTCCGATACTGCTGTGAGATTTCAATTCCTGATTCCTTTAGGTAAGTCCTGCAGTTAGTGGGAATATTGTACCATAGCTCTGTTTCTTCAGTCTACTTTTTTTTTTT
>NW_009931564.1:15776-24440 GCF_000696875.1 Nestor notabilis | reverse complement strand
TTTTTTGCTGCTCATTTGAAGCCTTCAGTGTAAACGCAGGCAGTATGTATGTTTCCATGTAAAAGATGAAAATTAAGCCAGTGAGTAAAAACTTGTCCTTGATTGGAGGTCACCTCTTCCTTTATCATAAAAAAAGAATATGAGGACATGGCGAATCAACAAGAAGAAGAAAATAAAGAGTATCTGGGAAAGACATAAAAAAAATCATGGAATATGACACTTAAATGTGAAAATAGACCACAATCACTATGTTAGTGATACTTTATGATTTACACTGTGATGGTAGCCATGAATGCTACAACATTTTGCATTCAGAGTTCTCACCAAAGTCAGTTGATAGCTTGCAGACTTCATAGTCTGTAAACTCTATGTGGCTATTCCAGTTCTGAATGACTGAAAAAAATTGAGCTGATAGAAGCTGACACAGGAAGATGGAGTCTTTGTGGTTTTTAGCCCACAGTCAGAAGTTTCTGCCACTAAAATCTCCACAATACTACTTTGGTCAGGTGAATGAGCTGCTGGAGCACCTTAAGCCAAAACCTCTGGATTGCTCAGAAGACAAAAAGTGGAGTCATTTTGCAAGCTTTGTTAGTAAGTTACATGAGATGGAGAAGTTGCCTGCTATATTTTTTATGTAAGTATTTACATTTCATGTATTATATGTGTATTGCCTATATTCAGAAAAATGGGTATTGGAGATAAACATTGATATAGCTTGGCATATGCCATTTATATGGTATTCGTTGCCTTTGCTTTAAAACTTACAAAATAAAGGCCTACAAGCTCTATCAACCCATGTATATTTATGGCACTAAAGGTTTTGCTGAAGTTAAAGCTGAGAGCATTTAATTGCTGTGTGGAAAGGGTAGAATCCATGCACAGATGTCTGAGAAAATTATAAGAACCTGAATCACACTGAAATGAGAATCAGATTCTTGGTTGCTTTGACCCAGTAAAACTTTTGGAAAACATATGCTGTTTACTTGGAGGTGCAAAGGAGTATCTAGGGGCAGGCTTGGTAGAGAAGAGGGTGGAATGAGGTTCTGTTAATGCGTGTGTTTGTTACATGGTGATGGTTCCATTGCATAGCCTCTACCAATCTCACTTTACACCCAGTGACATGCATCAGTCAGCCTTCTTTCCTTGTATGTGAGGCGTAACTGTAACATCAAACATGCACAGCTCTGAGCCTAGTGACAATACTGTTATTGTCAGTGATATTGCTAGTATTAGCAAAGTAGGCACATACCTCAATTCCAGACTTAATGAAACAAAGCTGCTTATCAGTAAACAGTTCTCTAGCACATATTTTCACTGTAATAATGCAGAGAAACAATCATGTACAAATGGAAAGCTTTCTTATTTTGGTATGAAGCTGTGCCCTTCCTTACATTGGACACTCAGGGTAGAATGCTCACTGCCATTCTAATTCTCATATGCTTGATGCTGGTAAAAAGGCATTTCTGAAAGAACTCTAGAAAGAAAAAAGCAAAAAGTGAATACGCATATTAATGGCCCATCTCAAATTACTCTAGTTCCTGGTAAAATATTTCTTATCTATTTCTCAGTGACAGCCTAGTTGTAAATTAATGTTATGGCTAATTTCAAGTTGAAACTGACAGTTCTCAAAAGGACTCTTAGGTATTTGCAATTCCTTTAATAAGGAATAATTTCAAGGCTGCTGTATGAACTGCAGCATCATTTTGGGGCACTCAATAGGAAGTGCCAAGATGCTTCTCCATAGGGGAAATGGACAAGTGCCTTCCTCTCATTTACCCTGGCATGATGGGTCCTTAGAAATTCTTGGTGACAAGAGATTGCGAGCAGAGTAAAAATATCCTAGACAGTTGATAAATGATCATGGTGAGGCAAGAACACATCCTAGACCAGTGAATACGCTGGCAGAACCTAGTGGTATCAAACTGGAGGGTAAGGTACGGAATCTGTTCTCTAAAGGTCTTTTAAGGCACAGGTGTAGTGTAACAGCACTTGACAGACCACCCAGTGTCTTTGTAGTTAGGCAAGGACAAGAATTAGACAGAAGTAAAGAGTAAGTAAAGAGAAGTAAAAAAACCCCAACCAAAAAAATCTCTCTAGTTAAATGTCCCAGTCCTAAGTAATTGTGATAAAGGTGATAAGTAGCTGTCACACGTAGCAGACGGTGACTGGGAGATTCATTGGTGCTGGTAAGCTTTTTCTCCCTAAGCTGTTGCTGATGAATGATCTTGCAAAGCAGTTATCCTATATGGTGATATGTTAACATGGAATTAGTGGAGACTCCTGAGAGAGCCGGTATCAGAGCTGTAGAAGCCAAACTGCGATCACAGCTATTGATGGTAAGGAAAAAACAGTAGTTAAGGGTTTGCTTATCTTTTCTTAGAGCCACCAAGGAAAAGAGCAGGTTGGCAGCACTTTAGTATTCTTTATGCCTGAATAAACTCAACAGTAGAAATTAATTAGAACATACAGGGGGGGGGGGGGGAAGAGTTTATGGCAAATGACTGTTCCTGAGTTCTGGCATCTGTGAAGATGAGAAAAATTGAAGTAAAGAGAGATTACCTCCTAGCCTTAAAATCTGTATTTGGTCTTTCTGGATGAAAGGATAAAGTCCTTCAATTTTTGTTCCTGCTCTTGGTGACTGCCAGATTTGAATGACTTGTGAATATTGTAATGGACTAGTACACCATATGTTGCCAACACCTTGTATGATGTTAGTTAACAGGACCTGCTGCTGCAATAAGAATAGAAAAATACTTTTTGAGGGTGAAGCTGGAGAAGTCTTCATCCCAGATAAACTCTGAACAGTCCAATCGTGAAAAAGCTGTGTAGAAGACCAGGACAGGCTGAGACTCATTCTCAGCTGGGTAATTGAGAAAAATTAAAATTCCTTAAGCTGCAGTTTGTTTAATCTGTATGTCCAAGTGTCCTGTTTAGGGAAAGGTAGAGTTAAGCATACTTTCTATAAATAATTTATTGGCAGAACCATTTTACATTTTACCACTCAGTTTTGGAATAACAGCAGTTTGAAAGTGAACGCAGCCTATGATTTGGACGTGGAATAGAATCTAATCATTAGAAGCATATCCTTAACTATTGTCGGATGATAAGGGTCACTGCATGCTGTTACAACAATATTGCATATAAATAAAAGCTGTATTAGAGTTCATCTAGCTGGTGTTTATTACTTGCTTTTAAGATTTAATGTGGATACAGTGGAAAGTGCAGCCAAGAACGCATTCCTTTATTTGCTGAGAAAACAAAGGTGTGCACAAGGCTCTAATGTTGAGAAGGAAAGAAACCGATTAAGGGCCGAACTAAGAAAAGTGGAAAAAATGGTGGGAAAATTCAACCCTGAGTAAGTATTGTAACTATGTATTATTAAAAACCTTACATATTATGATAGAGGGTCATTTTGCGATAACTTGTTTCTGGGGAATGTACCTCTCAGCAGCACATTCATCTAGCTTGCAGTGTAGCAGTCCCTGTTCTTTCTGCTCTAGCAACCCACACAGTAGGAGTTGCTGTGTGGCAGGTTTCGATCAGCAGTACCTAGTGTATTGTTAGGCACCAGGAAGATACCACTGTTACTGACATTGTGTTAGGTGCTGGCACTTCAGCATAAGAACCAAAGAGAGAGACCTGAGTATATGAGATATTTGCTACCGAGATATGAAGATACCAGAACGGCCCTTTCTCTTTTGTCATGGAGCTCTTAACCTGGTGCTGGGTCAGCCACTGTAGGAGAATATTTTCATAGTTCAGCCTCGCCATGGCTGGTTGAGGTGGTGGATCTCTTAAGTATGGCTTCATCTGACTGGTGAGATGTTCTTCAAGTATTTGTCAGCTTTTTGCTTGGACTGTACCATATTTGTTTCACCCTTAATGTTGAATTTTCTTGATTTTTGTGATCACAGAGTATCGATTTCTGTAAGCCATTTGGCAATGAAATATGGCTAATAGACTGTTAGGAACAGAAAGCATCATGATTTTGTCCTAATCGTAACAATTTACGGTATATTCTTTGGACATAATATCATGAAAGAATGAACTTAGCTGACTTTAATAAAACTTGAAAATCCAGTAGGAATTTAGACGCATATTTAAACATTGAAGTTGCTTGAAAATCTGCCTCTAAATAGTTTTCCCTCCCCTCTCTTCTTCAAGTGCTGTGCTAAATCCTTACAATCCATGTCATCATTGGCAGTAAATCCATTGCATTTCTTTTTCATGTTTAATTCTTCTAGTATGCAATTTTGTTAGCTTAATCTGCTGAGATGCTTAGCGTTGCTGTCTTCATCTTCCTTCATTTTTGTGTATCACTGTAACTTCTCCACTCTACGTCACCCAGAATTACTTGCTATTTTGCATAGAAGCCATGATAAAAAGAAGCTGTTACCATTATAAGTAAATTAACTGATTTAATTTAATGAAATCAGCAAACTATTTGAGGCTACAGTTTAAAAAGGAATGAGTCAGTACCAGAGAGTATTTTAAAATTGAGAAATGTATGTGAATTACAGGAAAAAAATATTTGTAATTGTATATTTTATACAGGGATACCAAAAAGGTGAGCCCCAGTAAAAGGGAAACCGCTGTGGTGCTTTTGACTAAAAAAACCCAGTTGGAAAAAAGACTTAAAGGGCTAACTGATATCCCTTCCTCGTGTACTTATGCTGATCCTAAAGCAGTGGATGAAGATGTAAGTAATTCACTGATGGTCATAATATGGTTATGGTTTTGTATGTCTGAAATGCATGAATTTGTGCACAAATACATAGGATTCATGTATGATGCAGTTGTACTTCCTAACAGTGTGTATTGAGTTCATTCTGAATGTTTCCATTTCCATTTTATTCAAGGTATCAGTCCTTAGATAACTTTATTTTTAAGATGTATGGATAAATTTCATTCTGCCACATGAAAAGAGGTTGACTTGTCCTTGTGCTGGGAGTCCTGGCATGGACACTGTAATGAATTGATTTACATGAACTATTAGCAATGCAGTTCTGTTACGTGTTGATTCAGATCTCAGACTCGTATTTTTCTGACTGAGCCATCAGGAGAGGCCATATGGCACCTTTGTTTAATTTTAGAAACATTTTTAAGCCCTTCATATCTCATAGAAATACTAATTAATAAATTATTTTAGGTTCTTAAAGTTCTAGTCCCCACAAAGCAAAATCTTCTGTGCTTTTCAATGTGTTTATGGCCCCTGAGGAAAGAAAAGATGAGAAAAGCTCTGGAACTCTGCAGATGTCCATCTGAAATATTAACGTGTATATTTGTATACAAATAATAAAGGAACAATTTGTGAAAGAGATTTGTATGATGTGGTTTCCAGCAGCAGTGGGTGACTGGGCCTTGATCCAGGAGATCCCTCTCAGGTCTAAACTTCCTGAAACATGACTGTGGTTCATATAGCTGTCTCTTCATGACTAGGGGTTTTTTAATAAAGAAACTAATTGTGATATATAGCTCTTAATTCAGAGAGAAAGTGCTCAAAATTCTGATGAAGGGTCTTGATAATGCTTTTGGCTCATTGTGGCATGTCTTGAAAGACAGGAAATTTCTGTGTATTGGAACTGAACTTGAAAATTCTTGTGATTCCTTATGCTGGGAACTTGGGTTTTCAGTGGCACTTTTGAACCACTGTTAGCCAGCATGGAAGGAACACTGCTTCCCACAGTTGCACATGGGTAAAGTAGCTTGGACTTTGGAACAGATGACACTTAGCTGTACAGTGAAGTTCAGAAAATCCTGGAAAAGCATAATTCAGCACTATTTCTGAGTCTGGGAAAGGGAAGCTTCTGACTGCATTGAGAGGTGAGATGTTGATACTGAGCAGGGATGACAAATAAGCAAAAGAGGATCAGATTCACGAAGCTACTTAGGAATTTGTTCTGCGATAGCTGTATTTCTCCAGTGCTCAGAACTTTATCAGAGAAGACTTTTTCATCAACACTTGGTTGTGGTTAAAACTTTTCTTTTTATTTTGTAGACTTTGAAGAAGATTTTTCATCGAATTAGGTTTGAGAGAAGAGGTTATCTGCAGCAAAGGTTGGCACTGAGGGGCATTGGGTATCATCACGCATCTATGACCAGCAAGGAAAGACAGGTAGTGGAGATGCTTTTCAGGATGGGCTATATCAAGGTTGGTAAATTGGGAACAGTTCTTTTAGCATGTTAGTTTCTCCGTGCACTTAATGAAAAAAATACAGTTTAGCTTTCACTAGTGGTAAAATATATTGCATTTACCTTGTCATGCTGATTTGAAAAGTGTTGACTTTTGTCAACAAGTGATGGCCACACTATTGCTGATACAGGCCAGGATGCTGTTGTCCTCCTTGGCTAGCTGGGCACAAGTTGGTTCATTGTTCAGCTGGCCACCAATCAGCACCCCCAGGTCCTTTTCCGACAAGCAGCTTTCCACCCACTCTTTTGTCACCGAGCCATTTTCCCAGACACTCTTCCCCAGCCTGTAGCATTCCATGGGCTTGTTGTGGCCCAAGTGCAGGACCTGGCACGTAGCGTTGTTGAACCTCATAAAACTGGCCTCAGCCCATTGATCCAGCCTGTCCGTATCCCTCTGCAGGGCCTTCCTACCCTCCAGCAGATCAACACTCCCACCCAACTCTGTGTCATCTGCAAATTCAGCTAGGGTGCATTTGATCCCCTCATCCAGATCATTGATAAAGGTATCAAAGAAAACTGGCCCCAGTACTGAGCTCTGAGGAACACCACTTGTGACTGGTCACTGACTGAATTTAACTTCATTTACCACCACTCTTTGGGCCCAGCCCAGATGGCCAGGACTGCTGAGAGGTGATGGCAGATGGCTCAGAGAGCACTTCCATCAGCTCCCTCAGTACCCATGGGTGGATCCCATCTGGCCCCATAGACAAGTGTGTCCAAGTGGTGTAACAGGTTGCTGACCACTTCCCTGCAGATTATAGGGGCTTTGTTCTGCTCGCCCTCCCTGTCTTCTAGCTCAGGGGGTTGGATACCCAGAGAACAACTGGTCTTACTATTAAAGGCTGAGGTGAAGAAGGCATTAAGTGTCTCAGCCTTTTCCTCTGTCACTGTGTTTTCCTCCTGTATCCAGTAAAGGATGGAGATTCTCCTTAGCCCTCCTTTTGTTGTTAATGTAGTTACAGAAACATTTTTTACTATCTTTTACTGCAGAAGCCAACTGAATGTGTTAAATGAACTCTATAGGACTGTAATATTTTGTACCATCTTCCTGAAATGTTTTAATTTCTGCTCAGTTTCAATATTTCAATTTGTCTTCCATGAAAGATGTGGTATAAACTTTCAGGATACGAAAGTTTGATATGCATACAGAATAGCTATATGAACTGTACTAAAGAGTCAAATTCATGTATGTTCATCACTGTGTTAAATTCATCAGATTAATGTTTAGCTATGTAAAAAATAATAGTAGAATTCCTGTTGATATAAATTGGATATCACAGGTAGTTTTGTTTTATATTTAAATGGATATTGCCATTTCTAATAGAATTACTCATGTGTGATATCTTACAGGTAGTCACAGCTACTTCGTCGCTTGCTCTAGGAATCCATATGCCATGTAAATCTGTTGTCTTTGCTGAAGATTCTGTATTTTTAGATGCCTTAAATTACAGACAGGTATGCAAATAGAACACCTACCTTTTATTACAGAACAGTATACATGTAGCTGCCACCACACACAAATTCGGAAAAAACATCTTTTACATATGCTTCTGGGTATGTTCTGAGTTGTAGCTGTTTGTTTTGGTGACTTTACTAATGTTTCAGAAATGCCAGCCCACAAATACTGGATGTAGTCGAAAGACCTATTTCAGCAATTTGCAGTTGCCTAGTGAATTAAAGGAGTTAGATTCAGCTTTCAGTTATGGGAGCCAGAAAGACAAAAGCTGTTTTGTTCTAGCCGGAGTTTTACAAATTGCATGAAAAATACACTATAAGAACATGCCGTGGGGATTTAATGAGGAAAAGAAAGATTGTTGACTGGATTAATTGAGGACATTTGAATTCTTTCTGACTTGGAAGTGGCACTCCACACAGTGCAGCACAGCAGTGTGTAGATGAGGTTGCATATGCAATAAAGCAGAATGGCTCCAGTCATGGCACAAGTTACTGGGTGGGCTGAGAGACTCTAACCTTAGTTCCCATTTCCTGCTCTTGTGCTACTTTTCAGCCCTGAAGTATCGCTAGTTATCGTTTGCCTCTGGTTCAGGTGGCCATATAGGCCAGATACAGCTGATGGCAGGTAGCTCTCAGAGTCAGTGTGAGTGAATCTGTGCAGTAGCCAGACCTAAATGCATCTCCTTCTGCTGCATATAAATGATATGACTCCAGCTTTGTAACATCATCTGGTACAAAGGGCAAGTCCCCACAATGGACCTGTGCAGTCCAGGCAAGGGAGTACTTTCTTAGGAAGCTCCTCTCTACTCCTTATTCGTATTCTCTGCTCTTTGTTCATACTGGGACTACCCTTTGCCCCACTTCTACCCAGAAATAATATGGAACTAAATGTAACTTGAAAACAAAGCTGGTGTGTAGGTACAAAGTTAAAACTTACCTTGGAGAAATATGAATATTAAAGGAACACGTGAGAGAATGTAAGTTTCTGGACCAGTGTTTAGGTCTTCTGTCAAATAT
>NW_009931564.1:0-15758 GCF_000696875.1 Nestor notabilis | reverse complement strand
CCCCAGCCACATTTGAGGTACAGTGTATTTTGCAGACATTATTTTAGTAATTCTGCATAAATGCTTTAAGACTGTATAGATGGTACCAGTACACACAACGTAGATATATTTTGTTTTAAAATGAATAATATTTTAATAATATAATATTTTATTCTTAGATGTCAGGACGTGCTGGAAGACGGGGATATGATATGATTGGAAATGTGTTCTTCTACGACATCCCAATGCCCAAAGTTGAAAGACTTATCAAATCCAACGTACCTGAGTTGAGAGGCCAGTTTCCTCTGACTATTTCCTTAATATTGAGACTGATGCTGTTGGCTGCAAAGGCTGATGACAAAGAAGATGCCAAAGCAAAGGTTTAATGTTTTTTGTCTTAATAGTAATTTAATTAAATGTCTCCTTAACTTGAGCAGAAAGTTATGTACTTCAGAAGTAAGCAATCTGCCTCCAAATGAAGTTGCATACTCTGTGATTCTGCTTCTAGTGCCTGTGCCATCTTCTCCACAGTATTGTACTGTCCATTTTTAAGCATTTATTCTTTGCAATAGATATTATCATGGTATCATCAGAAAGAATGCTACTGTTAGGAAGGTATTTTTACTGACTCTTGTTCTATGCAACAGTTGCATTAACTTGGAGAATCAGAAAGTCTTCCAATACTTAAAATTTCAGCTTTATTTGAGGAAAAAATGTGAACATACATTTCCATAGGGAAAAGGGGAGCTATAAAATGCTATCTCAGTTGAAACAATGAGAAAATTTGACGTGTTACTCACTTGCTTATATCTAACTCACTTGTTACTAACTCTTGGGAATCAAATAATTCTTATTCTTGCCTTTTTAATGCAGTGATATAAGTAAGCAACCCATGACCATGATTGCAAATCGGTCAGAGATCTCCTCTTGTAATTATTAAGGAATTCCTACTTTTAGATGATCTGGTTTTTACATCCACTTTAGCATATAAACATTTATTTTCAAGGACTCACTGAATGAATGCAGATGTAAGTCTTCTTAAGATAACAAAGTAAATTGGTAAGCTACTGTGCTTAAAATATTGAAGTGTAAGGAGTAATTACAAAACTTCCTGGATTTAGTTTAACAATGTTTTAATCCTCATGTTTTAGATCTCTCTATGAATTCCATGTAAGTAACTTTACAAACCCTAGTGTAAAGGTAGGAAATGAGCACATGTTTGACCAAGGATGGACCTTTTTCACAAGCATTTCCAGGAGATAGGCATTCAATTTACATAAAAATACAGCATAATCCTACCCAGCATTTTTACCCTGAAAAACAAGTATTGAAGCAAAACATAAAAGCTGGATGTTATATTTCTTTGCTTGTTACAGTATCAGCATTTCCTTGGATTTCTAAAGTATCTTTTTCTGTTTGTTTGACCAGGCATTGTCAGTGTTGAAGCACTCACTGATGTCGTTCAGAAAAGAAAGATATGCTCAAATACTAAAAATTTACTTTATGTTTTCCTTGCAATTTCTGATCAAAGAGGTAGGTTTTAATTCTTTCTCATAAAGGAGAGCTCTTAAATCTACAGGTTCTTATTTGTTTGTGTTAGTATGCTTTTATTTGACCCATATATTTTATATTTCGTAATAATAGGCTACTTCTGTTAGAAATTTAGGAAAACAGATAAAATTAGAGCACTCTAAGTTTAAAGTTAATTCTGAGCTATTTATGGAATAAACTCAACAGGAAAAGTCTTGTAGTATGGTCTATATCGTTACAGATTGATCAGGCAAGTAAGACCTGTGTGTTTCTGTTGTATATGAAGATGTGTCCATGTGAAATGGCAGGGGTTTAAAACATACTAAGGATGACACATTGAGAGAAATTATACCTGTAACAAAAATATAGAGACGACTGAAAATTACTAGTGTATCTCTCCATGATACTTCCATTTTAGATGGATACCATTTTAGATGGATCCCACTATAGGCAAGAGGGACATGCTGGTGACTTGTTTTTTAGGAAAGACAAATTTTTGCCTTTCAGTGGAAACGGAATGTTCTCAGTGGGGTACCCATGCGTTAGGTTGAAGGACTATTCTTCTGAATGCCATCATTTTATATTTCTGTCATACCCATGTTCATCCTTCACAACTAAGTGTGTTTTGCTTTTAAATTAAATAGGGCTACTTGGATCAAAAAGGTAAACCCATGGGATTTGCTGGACTTGTGACACACTTGCACTATCATGAACCTTCAAATTTCGTTTTAGTGAGCTTTCTTGTGAAAGGGTTGTTCCACAAATTGTGCCAACCAATTAAAGGTAAATAATACTCTGTGCATTTTAATTGTAGTCTGTGGTGGGCTCTGTAACCCCAGTGGTTCTGAAATTTTCTAGTGCCTTATTGCTCCTGCCACCTTTTGCTTGCCTAGCCTTCGTCCTCATATCCTTGGCCTCTGTCTCTACACACTCGGCACATGCTTATACTTCTCGTATATATGGCAATGTTGGTATCATGAACCTAAATATATTGTTTGTGAAACATTCCAATGGAATAAAAAGGAATGCTGTACATAGAAAAATCAATAATTCTGACTCCAGAGCAATATTTGAATGTCATGTAGACAATAAGGTGGATGACTACTCCGAATATCAACAGATTAAAAAAAATTAAGTACTACTAATGTCTCATTACACAAGTCAAATCCATTCTGTGCACTGAGATATGCTGCAGGATATGAACATGTAAGAACACAGTATTTATTTGTACATAATATTAGTTGCTTAATTATCTACCAGAGTTTTTTGTATGTAGTGAGTTGATCTTTGGCCAACATATAACCTCTGTCATGACAGTGGCAGCTGGGAAGAAAACTCCTGAACAGGAGTCACTGGGTTTTGTTTTGTTTTGTTTTCCTTATTTTTTTTTGTCTTTCACACTTCCATATTTAACCCAAGAACTCTCTGTTTCAACATAGGCTCAACTGTTTTTTCAGAAGGTGTCCTGGAAAAGCTAGTGCTCATTCTAGCCAACCTCTTTGGGAGAAAATATCTTCCAGCCTGCTCAGTGAAATACAAACGCACATTCTGCCAGTCAAAGGTAGATGAAGCTTTGGTCTTTAACTTACGTTGTGTACCCCTTCAAAGCGTTTGTTTCCTTTTGTCAGACTAGTGCCACTGTGGATGTACAGTAGCCTGGAGCGCCAGCAGGTAGATGCCTGCTCAGCCACTCTCTTAACTCCTCCGTCTCAGCAGGATAAGAGGAGAAAATAGGATGGCAAAGCTCATGGGTTGAGACAAAACCGGGGAGATTGCTTACCAGTTATGGTCATGGGCAAACCAGCCTCAATTTGTGGAAAAATTAATTAATTAGTTGCCAATTAAAATGGGGTTTAGTAGCGAGAAACAAAAATTTAAATTTCAGCACCACCTTGCCCCTGCCTTCCGCAGGCTCAACTTTGCTCCTTTGTTCCTGACTCCTTCCCCACCCCTTCCCCAAGCAGTGCGGGGCTGATGGGAAATGGGACATGAGAAATGGGTTGTCGTGGTCAGTTCTTAACTCTCTCTGCTGCCTCTTCCTCCACACGTCACCCTTGCTCCAGTGTGAGTCCTCTCTGTGGGCTGCAGTCTTTCAGAATAAACCTGCTCCAGTGTGGGCTCTCCAGGGGCTGGAAACATCCAGCTGCTCTGGTGTGGAGCCCTTCACAGGCTGCAGTGTGGATACCTGCTTCGGCATGGTCCTCTCCACTGAGATGGCTGCAGGGAAATCTCTGCCCCACTGTGGTCTCTTCTGCAGGCTGCAGGGGAATCTCTGCTTCATCACCTGCAGCACCTCCTCTCCCCGCTTCTCTGGTCTTGGTATTGGCACTGCTGCTTCCCACTCTGCCTGTTGGACATATTTACCCTTTCGTAACGAAGCTTTCCCAGAGGTGCTGCACCTGTGCCTGGTGGGCTCAGCTTTGCCTTGTGCTGGGGCCTTGGATCTGGCTGTGTCTGTCATGGGGCAGCCCTTGGCCTCTTCTCATAGTCGACAGCCATGACTTGTGTCTGTCCCCACCCCCCCAAACACCTCGACATCTACACGCAATACAAGTAGCCAGAATAATGAAGAATGTACTTACTGGATAAAGAAGCCTTTATTTAACCACAGAAGTGAGTGTCAAGTTAAATGCAAAGTACCAGTTTATTCCAGTATGTTTCGGTGATGACAATGATTATACAGTTACTGTCATGTAACAGTATAAATGACACAGTGTTTCTTTATACAATACAACTCGAGTACCTCTTCCCCAAATGGCAATTTACAACTTCCCTTCACTCGGTTAGAATTTTGTCACTTTTGCCTCTGTGTAAGGAGCCTGTAGCTTTGTGAGACCCAAAAGGACACCAGCATGCTCTGTGGCACATGACACTAGGCTTAGGGCTTTTTCCAGAAACGGGACGGTATTAGTAGGATCAGCGTTAGCGACAGTTGTGCACAAGTGAACCCACCATGGGTGCAGGCAGAAAGAGACATGTTTGTCACGTGCTCCTGTTGGCTCTTCTAGGCAAAGCCTGAAAACTTTTGGAGGGCACAGCTACAGCTGAAACCAGGGAAACTTCTTCCGGGTGAAGATGTTTGTGTGGCCAGTTTCCAAAAAGCATTCCGAGAGGAAAAATGTTATTTATTTATGAGAAGGGGCTAGTCATGTAGGAGGGATTACAGGCCTGCTGTGGCTAATGGCAGCCATGTCTGTCATGTTGGCAGTTTTTTGAACACCAAGATAATGCGAAACGAACTGGGAAAGGCAGCCCTTCAAAAATCCCTTTTTAGGGAGCTGAAACACCTTTAATAAAGGAGTTTGGCAAGGACTGTGTGAGTAAAAAAACTAGGAATTTTATACTTAATGCTTGTCTTCATGCCTTTTTCTGCATGAAATTCGTGTTTGTCTTTAGGATCCACTAATTCTAGATGGTCAGGAAGCCTGGCAAGCTGGGTAAAGCTTGGAGCTGTACTCTTTCCTTCTTTCTAGTAATATGGTATGTGTGTACTAATACGTTCTGTATGCACCAATATAGAACTGACACTTCTGGAGAAATAACTTAAATTAAGCAACAAATGGCATGTTATTTCAGGTGTTTCTAGAAGATCTGCCAGAAGACTTTGCAGAGGCTGTAAATGAGTACAACACCAAAGCAGAGGAAAATTTTGCTCATTTTCTTCTGACAACTACCAAGCTGGCAGATATGGAACAAGAATACAGACTTCCACTGTCAAAGACAGGTAGGAAGTGAAAAATCAGTGCATATCCATAATTCATGAAATTGATTGCATTAGGAAATTTAGGTTAATTCTTACTTTGTAAAGAAAAAGAATAGTGATTTCAGACATGCTAATAAAGAGATACAATTTCTATTTCACTTTTGTTTTACAAGCATTATAGATTATTGTACACAGTAGAAGCTTTGTACAGGAAAAGGTTAATTTTAGTTGCTGGTCTTTTGTAGGGGAAATAAAAATCAAATTAACTTTTTTATAAAAGGAAAAATACATTATTGAATAAAATCCTTTTTATCTAATCGTCAACACATTTGCAGATCCTCAAATGCCTGTGCTACTTGAATTGCTTTCAGAGTCTTACAAAGGTTAGATTTTCAACATCTGAACAGCCTTAAGGTTGAAGGAACAACTAAAGACGAACATGGTACCATTTGTTAATTCAACTAAGTTACTTATGCCAATAAATGATGTTCAGTAACCAAAGCAATATGAAGAGGCATGACTAGAAAATTACCATGCAGTATGGATTGCCACTGGCTGAAAAATATCACCTACTAATCCCATGTTAATTTCTGGAAGAGATAAACAAAAGCAATGTAATACACCACTATCCCATTGCTTCGGTCCTCTGAAAATAACAAGCCTTCAAAAAAGTAAGGAAGCACTTTAATTGCAGCAGATAACTATTTATTCATCTTCTTTTTTCCTTTACTGGTACATTGATATTTTTTTTTTTTTCATTCTCTGCTGTGTACAAACGGAAGAGATAGAAAAAAATAAAAGAAAAAGCCCAAATCTCCATACAAGCTACCCTGTCTTGCCATCTACTTTGAGTTTCAAGTATGGTGATAAGTGGGTCATAGAAAGTTTTGTAGTAAAGTGGGTGTCAACTTAATACAAAGGTGAGGCACTGGGGGAAACGAACAGATAAGGTGAATGCAAAACAAGACCGAATACGACCATATGGCTTGAGATGGTAAATAGCAGTTATCCATTTCCAGTACTGACCACTGGAAAGTGCTGCATCATGGTATAACATTAGTAACACTATACTGAAATCCCATTTTTTCATATTCAGTTTAAGTTTGCTTATTTTAACGATGGAGGGTCCCCACACCTTGATTTGTAACCTGAAAAACGTAGGAAATTAAGAGCTGTAAATCACAGAATGATGGAATTCAAATCATGGGCTGCCTAGCATTTTCAGGATATATATTCCTTTATATATGTTAGTGTTATGAATGCTACTTTTGCCCAGGATGTGAGCTATGGAAATTGAATTTCCTATTCTTAAATAGGAAATTCAAGAATAGGAAATTCTAACATGAATGTTAAAGTTTCTTGTTTAAATGGAGATGTAATATGGTTTCATTCTCATTTCATTACAACAAATGTAACTACAGCATAGTTACCATAATACACAGCAGAAGAGGTTGCAGCATAAGGATTGAAAGTATCATTAATAATTTTGAAAGACTAAGTTTCTGTTTAGGAAAGGAAAATCAAAAGTACAAATATATTTAGAAATAACTAGACAGGTCTTCTCTAGACAGTGACTGAAGTTACAGGCTGACCATAAACCAACAGAAATGCCATGGGTGGTAAAACCAGAAATCCATAATGGGTTGCATAAAGCAGAGCAAAATATGTGACAAGCTTCACATACTTAAGTTCTAGCAAGGCCTCAGTTAGAATATTCATTATTTAGAGCTCTACACTTCAAGAAAAATGTTGGCTGGGAGGCCAGAGGCTAGCAATAAAAAAATATTAGATGTCAAGCTCTTAAGACATGTGCATACAGGTTAAAACCCCTAGTTTACTTCAGTGTAGGAGAATAAAAGATGAAGGTAAAATAAGTCTTCTAGAACTAACATTCCCTTTGGTTTTGGCACAACTTTATGCTGTTAGCAATTTTGGCTACAGATGAGTCAAGGAGAAAAGCTTAAATTACAAGGAGGGGATTAAGGCACAAATTCTCACCATTAGAAAGTTCTTATATTCTGTAATCAATTGCGTAGGCATTCTTATGAACAAAAGAAATAAACATCTATCAAGAAGAGTTTAAGTTTAGAAGATTAACTGTGTCCTGTCATTATCTACTGACTGAAAACTTCTGGCTTTTAAAATAGATTGCTGGAAGGGAGCTTAAGTCTGCATAGCTTACACTGTATTTGAAACTTTCTGTCTAGATTTTACACCCAAGAATTGGCGTGGCTCTGAACTAGCATCTTATTTGATGGACACCACCAAACGTGTATCTGCCATCTCACCTTTTGCCTGTGTATCTGGAATGGTGGATAACGATCTATTCCTTGCGGAGAACATTAATAAAGTAAGTTATTTTTTCATGGGGGGCAGAATTTTATTACAGTTCAATAAAAATCATTCTTCATTACAATCTTCTTGCCTCTCTGTACTATGATGATCCCATGCTCAACTGTCACTCTTTAGGAGAGACACTTTGAAAGGTCTCAAAATCAGCACTGAGTAGTAGTACATTATCACAGCACAAAAACACAAACAGATGCATGTAGGAGAAAAATCTGTAGTGGGCTTTCTTGCAATGCCTCTGTTCCTTTCCACTCCAAGACAAGTAAAGTAATACTATATCAGCATGTTTATTGTTAGCTTGCATTTTCCTATGGTCGTCTATATGGGCTTTGTAGCACTGGGGAATTATTGCAACTTTTAATTCTGTTATAGAAAAAATGAAATTCCTACAACTGGGGATTTGAAATTTGCCTTCATCCTTAAAATGTTCCACGCTTAAGGTTGATTAATATATTCAAAGCTTCAGTGGGAGAATCTAAACACATTATCTACACATGGAAACATCGTCATCTAAAACCCATGAGAAATCCAGCAGCACAGTAAAACTTAAAATGACTCAGAATGACTCAGAGCTGCACGGGCAGTGCATGTCACTTCACTGACAAACTCGCCCTGTGTCTACAGCTTATGTTCTTGAACAGATTTTTAGTGTTCCAGGATTAGAAGTGTGGAACTTCCCAGCTGTGGGAAGGTACAGGCTTGACAAAATAGGCACATAAACAAAACCAGAGTAGCTATTCAACAGATACGTTTTTGTTTTTCAGGCTGTCTTACGTTCCCTTGGAATTAATGTCACAAACTGCCCCCTTCTTTCTTTGCACAAGTATGATAATCAAGGAAGGAGGCAGCCACTCAATGCATATGCACTGGACTTTTATAAGCATGGATCCTTGATTGCACTGACAACTGATAACTGGTATGTACTACTGTTTTTAATATGGTGAAGTGGCAGTATTGTTTACAATAGGGTACACAAGTACAGTTTTTTGTTTTTAAAGACTTCTTCCTCCACAATTTAGGGATGGAATAGCTGTTAAATCTAGATTGGTTGACAATGAGAATAAAACGTATACTACATGGAAGTCCTATGGCAATGACTGTAAAGTATTAGCCTGGTATTCAACACATTACCGTAAATGGGAGTCTTGACTTCAGTGATGCAAGTTATTTTGACAGGCTCTTTGGAAGTTTTATTTTATCATGGATTTTTCAGTATGAGAGAGATTAGGAAAGTCCCTAAAATGAGGAAGCTCAATGCCGTAGTTTAGAAGGTGGCAACATAGTAGCAGAGAGATGTCAAAAACTATGTCAAATAATGAAGACAGATTAAAAGAAGAATTTGGTGTTAAAAGATACAGGCAAAAGAACGTGAAAGAAATTAAAAACTTCAGTTAGGGAAAATTTGGAGCGTAAGGGATGCAGGAGGATCCCTTTCACTTTTGACTCTCACTAGCCTTCTGTAACCTCGTTCATTAAATCCCTTTCTAAAACTTCTAGCTTGCCGTTCTTAATGAAGCCATTCACATACCTGTTTTGTTCTTCAACCTCAGCTCAAAAAAGCTCAACCTCAAGCTCCCTCTCCCAGCTACTCTGTGAACTATCTTTATTTTGCCTTCATGCTCATAGCCAGTAACTTATATTTATGAGCAATGAAATACCACTTCACTCTGCTCCCTGAAGGTGCTGTTGGGAGCATGTAATATTTTCTGCCTATTTTGTAAACTCTTCACGGCAGACTCTAAGAATGATTACAGTACACATTCCATGCCCTGTCATGGTTACAGTAGCAGAGTTCGACACTAATGCCACATTAGGAAAAGGTGAGGAAATACACGTTGTAGGTTCTTGATTCTATCAAGCTGACCTAGTGGAAGGTTCCCCCCATGGCGAAGGGGTTGGAACTGGATGATCATTAAGGTCCCTTCCAGCCCAAACCATTCTGCGTTTCCATTATTTTCAACACTATACTAAGGAACTCGTATGTCAGTGTACGAGGCCATGGCATATGCTCTCTGCATCCTTACCCAATGAACATAGCAGGGTTTATTAAAGGTGAAACAGTATGTGCATATCCATTCTAATTTTGGGTTTTTCTTTCTTTAGGTTAAATGAAGGAGATGCTTACTATGCACTCAAGGAGTTTTCACTCATCATTAAGTCTATTGGGTATGATAAACTCATGGTTTATAATATACAATAGATATTTAATCTTTAAAGCAACTTAAAGTGAAACAATGTTCTTCTTTTTTTAAACCCCAGAACATCACTGAGTGAGCTGTGTGATGATCCAAATGACAATGTTCTACTGGCATTTCAACAACTGGGCGAAATCTATGAAAAGAAACTGCAGTGTATTACCTGAATAAAAAAAGGGGGTGTGTGTGGGGAAGCAGCAGTACATAATAGCCTTACCACACAGATCAGCTGCCTTTTAAGTTAGGAGGTGACTAGGTTTGAATCATCAAATATGTTTCATAATCAAGTTCTAGTAATATCTAATATTAATCATACAAAGTTTACTTCAGAACATTAACCTTTATACATTGGCATTTTAAATAAACTAAATAATGACTAAATAATTGTTTCTTGTAGGTTAAGAAACAAGGTAATGGCACTTTTTCCCCCCCCCCAGGCAGTGATATATATGTTAAGGTAGCTCTCAGAAGCAAGCTGAACAAATGTCACAGTTCTGACAGCTGGTGAGATTAGCCTCTTGGTAGGACAGCACTGGAAACTTTCAGCACATTTGTGAAGGATGTTCAGCAATTACTTTGGCAATTATAATCAAATAGATTGTTTTAATTATCCTCCACGTTTTCTATGAAGTTCTGAAGTAGTACCTTCATGAATTGTTATAAAAACTTTTAAACCGGTCTGCAGTTTTAGTCTACAAAATCGTAAGTATAAAGAGTTTTATATCAGTACAATGTAGTTTGATTAATAAAATGTTCCAACCATAGCTCGAATTGCTTCATTTTTAACCCATTCTATCCATAAGAGTGAAAAAGATCCAAGAGACTTCTAGCATACTTGTCAAAAAGTTTAGTGAAATACATTTCCTAACTATTCTCTTGGGTTTTGCTTAGAAGAACAGTTTTCTACAGTCTTTTCATATTATTACTGAAAACTCTTCAGCTGAACACTACATTTTGGTCTACTTGTAGTCTGAAAATATATTACATACGTACTAATGTTCACGTAGCCTTGGAGAATTAGGCTTTGACAACAGTCCTCATTGCCATGCACAAATTTATAGTGATGACCAAGACAGTGATGCAAGTTATTCTGTTGATAATGAGTAAAATGTGCATTAAGGACAATTCAGAATCCCATTTCTTCAGAATACCTATGGTATTCAAATGATCACTGATGAAGCCTGTAACCTGAAATCTCTTTAGGCAGCATTAAACTACATGCAAGATGGTACTAGGAGATACTAGGGGGAGGGGGGAAATCTGTACGCAGTCAGGTAGCGCAGCTGAGCTACCATCAACTGACTTCTTCCAGTTTCTCACTGTGTGAAAGAAAATTATGACAGAAATGGATCATAGTGGTAGAAAAAGACTGATGTAACACTGCCTGGAAAATAAAATTTACTCTTAATTATTCTTTACTGTGTGGCAAGTCATGCCATATACAGATACATCTTCCACAACTCTTCCTCAGCTACCTCAAGGTAAAACTGGACGTGTTTATACCTTTCCGTATTCATGTTTCCCAAAATAAATGGAGTAATCTTTTTATATAAGATACAGTTAACTGACCAAGGAATAAAGTTGGAAATTGGTTCTCCTGTGTTCTCCGTTATTTGATCAGTAAGCATGAAATCCTGGATGAAACCCAAACTTACTAGATCTGTCACACTGTACTAATTTTATATGCTGAAGATTGTAATGTCTCTTAAAGCATTAGTAACAGAAGGTTTCAATTTCAATGATGTATATAGAAAGCACCTCACTCCTGTTACAGCTTTTAGTAAGGACTCAATAGTGAAAGATGACCAAGTGATTAAGTCACAGTGACCAAGGAATCAACTTGTGAAAATATCAGAAAATCAGTAATTCTACTCATCTGTTACCTGGGTGGACTATAATTACTGTGACCCATAGTAAATGAAACATCCTACTTACCATTTACATGCCCTGGAAAACGTGAATGCTGAGCTATAAGGCACTTAACTTACAACAACAACTTGCTATGTTTGAAAAGCAGTCCTAAGACTGTACCGAACCCACACACCAACAAATACCAACTGCTCTCAAAACCAGTCTATCATAGCCTATTTCCTTTATGGTAACAGTGTCTTTTCACTAAGAGATGAAGTATTTGCTTTATCAAACTCTCATGAAACACTACTAGTAGAAATGGACAAGATATTGTCTTAAGAAACTCAATAGGGTTTCTGAATAATCCTTACTCATTAGGACTTCTTTTTTTTTGGTCACTGTAGCAGAGAAAAACCATTTTCTACAACCTTCTGGCAACAAGTTTTATAGGTGTCTTATCTGTCTCTCTAAAATTGTTCCTTTGAGTTCAACCTCGATCCATGACACTCTGCCATTATCATGCTCAGCCTTTGTCTTCCGGTGATTTAATGCAATACATTTTAACGCTTCTCTCCTACACATGCAGAACATAAGAACTAGAGAGATAAAAGCAGAGCAACTCTTAGCAGCAAAATTGACATACAGTAAGAGTTAGGAGATGAACATAAAGAACAATACAAGAGAGTTTTCAGCACCTTCCTTACTAGAATGAAGATGAAAAAGGAAGATTAGTAAGTTTTAGAAATTCTAGAAACCATATTTCAGCACGTTTAATAGAGGAATGCACTGCCACAGAAAAACTGAGGCAAAGAACACAAATCAAATTAAAATGAGGCCACATTTCCTAAACCAAGAATAGTATTTCTAAGTGTTCTGTCATAGTAAGTATATTGGTAAGCCTTACAGATTTAAACTTAAGTAATATTTCTCTTATGAAGTTACAAAGATAACGTCTCATTGACAGCGAAAAACTCTGAAGGGATATTAAATGTTAAGATGGTATTTTTGCCCTCATTTTGCATCATATTTCTATGACTAAGAATTCAGTGAGTTCTGGATCATTAATACAGTTTTCCTTTTTTCCCCTATCATTACACAAATTTTAAAAGGAGATTTTTGAGCTACATTCTCCTACCACTTTTACCACAACAGCAAGTTAAGATATTGTCCACTGACTCCCAAGCCATTGCCGAAAGCAAGTGAAAATTACTTGTGATAGTTACTTCTCATAAAGGCAGTGTTTCCAAAGTGTAGCTGACACCCTTCTTCAATGTGTAACAAGATCACTGATGTGGTGCTTCCATTTCAAAAGCATAAGAGAAATCGTTGAGATGTCACTAGGAGCTGGACCTTCAATATACCTTAAATACAGCATTGAAAAAAGACCCCAAAACCGCAGCTAAAGGGAGATACACAAACCAATTTTCGTTAATGCCCTTCAAAATCCTTTAATCTCCCCATGGCTTTCCTCCTTCCCTCCCTCCCAGTGATGTGAATGCTACTGTCTGTGCTCTCATACTAATGCAACCCTAGTGCATGTGCTGCTGTACTGAAACATCAATATCCTGCTCCTCATCATTGAGGCTTCACCGAACCCACTGCCTGGGACACCCCTGTCCTTGTCCCCATTCCCCCCACCCACCCAGGTGGCATTTCTCAGAAAGTCTGAATTCCTAAAGATACAGCACGTACGGCCAGACTTGAGTCTTTAATAACAACTGTCAAATGACAGGTATCCCCCACTTCTTAATGTGTTAAGGAACATTTATTTAATTTCAGCCTATTTAAGTATAGCTATTTTCCATTTCACTCTCTCTTCATTTCTCAGATTTTATTCTACTACATATTTTGTCTTCGGAAACAGAAAAATGCTCTGATTCACCACTGGCATCAGTAGAGACAGATGTTTGACTTAGGTGTTCTGTGTCAGAATCGCTTTCACTTGGCATTCTTCCTGCCTTTTTTACCATGAACACAGAACCTCCTGAAGATGGATCATTACATGCGCCAAGACCAGAGCAAGCTGCATTCTGACATGGTACAGACTCAGGCTTGTCTTCCCTTCTAGGACAGGAACAGTTGTCTTCAGCAACAGTTTCACTTTCTTCCTCTTTTACCTTTGTTTCTGGTTGTGTTGCTGTAGGAAGTTCAGAGGAAGATGCATTCTCATATTTAACAGGAAGTATGACTGAAGACAAAGTCTGACTACAAGAATTACTACCATCAGGAAGTGTCCCTGCACTTTCAGTTTTCTTAGATGAGTTCATAGGAAAGAGGGAACGTTCACAATTTGGTTGACTCTGTCTAGGAGCAGGCTCCGCACACTCTGGAGATACAGGCTTCCCTACATTCAGAGGTGTTTTGTCAGATTTCATCTTCTCTTTTTCAGTACCATTTCCAGGCAGAAGCACAGAGGAAATCAGCGAATCAGAGGTATTTCTGAGAGTATTTCCAAATGAAAACACTGGTGAAGGCAATGGGAAACAGGTATTTTTGAATGAAAATACAAAATTAGCTGGGAGGATGGGAGATTTGGTGACATTCACCCCAGCTGCAGTGTGGGTCTCTGAAGTGCTACAAGCTACAGTTGTGGATTCTGAGGTGTTGACTTTTTGTTCCCCTGAGACAGATGGTTTCTGTGTTCCACATCCTGCAGTTTCCTTTGCAGAAGGTGTTTTTTCTCTCACATTTTTGTCAGATGGCTTCTCAGATTGGCTAAAAAACGGGGATAATGGTAAAACCTTAAACGAATTGCTGACTCCCGATGCTGCAGAACCACCTTTTACTGAATTGCCAAAGGGAAATGGAAAACCTGGCTTCTCACTTTCTGCTGAGCCTAAATCAGGACTGATTGAAGCATCAGAAACTGTGGGTCTGGCTATAGGACCATGTTTTCTAAATTTGCTGTCATCCTGGTTGTTGGTTTTATCTACATGATCACATTTTTCTAGATAAAACTGAGGGAAAACATATTTTGTGTCTTTCTTTTTAAAGGAAAACACGCCTGCATCTTTAGTAAATGTGAGTACCGAGTTGTTACATGCACCGAAAGTAAAAGGTGAAGCAGAAGGTCCCTCTGCAGAAACATCTAGACATTCTGAATTTGAAACAGTAACATCTGCTGATGCTATTAGGTTTGAGCCCAATGCAGTGCTGGAGTTTGTGTCCATTTCTTTGGAAACAGTAACGGCTGATTCCTGCATTGGCAATTTTTCTTTATGTCCTAAGTCTTTAGAATTTTCTAAGGCTGGAGCAGCTGCTTCCTGGGAACTTCTCTCAGGAAATAATTTTAAGTCACTATTTGTTTCAGAAGAGTTCATGCTTGTGGATGGGATGCTGCGATGACTGGCTCCAGAAAAGCTTTTCTCAAAGCCATCCACTCTTTGCAGGATTCCCATTTTCACTTTATCTGGGCTATTTGCTTTGGGAGGTGAAGATGCAAAAGGAGTTCCTGAGGACCTAGCCTTCAAAGCCCCAGCAGTTCCAAATTTACACTTTTTATTTCCAGATAGAGTTTGTGTCTTGAACTCACTGGTGAGCTTCTGATGTTCCATATAGAATTTGTAACGTAACTCCTACAATTACAGCAAAGAATCCCATTAAGTAAAAGGGCATTTGTGGATTCAGAGGTTATAAAACTCACAGAAGTTTTCATATTTCTATAGCATCTATGATGTCTATTTCCATTGCTGCTGGAAGGCAACAGAACATGAGTCACCATGGGAAAACCTTCTTTAAAAACAACTGAACAAGATGTACATGTGGAACCATGATGAGAGTAGTTCTGAAATAGGAGACTACAGAAAACTGTATGTAAAGTCACCACCAAAACAAGAAATAGCTAAAAAATACCACCTTAGACATTGAGTGACACATTCTCAAATTGCCAGGAAAGATAACCACCTGAAACAAATTTCGGGGGGTGGGATGGTGTGTGTGAGTGAGCAGCTGCATGGTTCTGAGTTACCAGCTGGGCTTAAACCACGACAGTGGTGTTTTGGGTTTGTGGGGTTTGGCATTTTTTTAGTGCTTTTGTGGCAGGGTTTTTTGGGGTGGGGGTCTGTGGGTTTTTTCCCCACCTAGATACAATAACTAAACAGATGGCATTCTCAAGGAGCACAGGAAAAAAAAAGAAAAAGAAAAAAAATAAA
>NW_009931563.1:0-18459 GCF_000696875.1 Nestor notabilis | reverse complement strand
AAACCATTCTGTGATTCTATGATTCTACTGTATCCTCTAAGTTTGATCATTTCTTATTTCAGGCAACTTGTTCAGATTACTGTGCAGAACCTGAAAGAGTTCTACACTTGCCCCACCAGTCTTGCCCAAACCTGTCTCTATTTCTTCTGTAGAAGCACAGTCTGCATTTTGGGAGACACTGGGGAGGTTTTTGGTATCTAGAGGAAAAGTCTATACCCTTCCTCTTCAGGGGTGTTCTTTAAGTTCTTACAAGCTCTTTTTATCAGAAGTGAACACACATGCACAAACAGCATTGAGAGAAAAGCTGTGAGTACTGTAGAAACTTTAGAAGCTCTTACTTCTTTCTTAACTCTGTAATTCTGAAAAACATATACTTTTCTTTGGTTACACGTGGTGATAAGAACCCTTTATAGCCAACACTACAGTACAAGTGAGGATGCTGTTGCAACTTAACAGTGCATCCTTGCCATTTCTAACAGAGGTTTACTAGCCTTCATACACTGTACGACAAATTAATATTGCAGCTGATGTTGCAGAAAATGCTGCTGCCACACATACAGTTCCCGACACTGACTGATGAGCATTATACAATGCAAATTGAAAGTGAGAGACTACACTCTTAGAAACAACCCAGTTAACATTAATACACATGCACATACTTCTTTCTACCTACCATTAGCATTGTTGACTAGAACCAAAATCCATACGATACTGGTTTATTATAAAATAATTTTGACCTTTAACAAAGGGGTGCACAGTGTCATCTTTCTCTGTTCTTTTCAGTAAATGAAACAATCCTAGGAATCAAAATAGCAGAAAATTTATCTGGCCTGAAAAACCTACTCTATGTTATAATAAATCCCAGTGATCCTTTGAAATGCTTTTGATGTGTTTCAAGTTACTCCCTTCACTAACTGCGCAAAGATGAGGAAAATACTGAACTCTTATCTAGATCCTAGAAAAATCTTGTGGATTTCTGGAAACAGGAGAGGGTGTGCGTGGAAGAGTTTTTCTGATTTGGAAGTATGGAAAAATACTTATTTCATTATCAGGACAGATATGTGGAATGAAGTGGTATTTCCTTAATTAAGCAGAAAAAGTAAAAAAAATAGAGGGTAGATTATAAAACAGAAGTCAGAGAAGGTGGAAAGATGAGCTTGAAAACAGGTTCAGAAAACTAAACTCAGAATGATTTCTTTCATTTAGTTTGAAATGTTGGTTAAACTGCAAGGGGAATAATAGAACTGTGATTCTATGCAGTAATATGTTATTTTTAGGTCACTCAAGCTGTGAAAAAAGCAAGAACCCCTGGGGATATCCTTCTTTTGTAGGCCTGGCCTCCCAGTAAAATATTTTTGTTCAGCTGTGGTGGCATGGGTTTTCTGCAGGCCTCTGTAGTTCCACTTTCTCTCTCAGAAAATAATTAATTTTAATTATGGATATGGGAATAGACACAGTGCTTACAGCATCTCAGGCAAAAAAGAGAGAAAGCAGTAGAAGCCTGACCCTGTAAGTCACAAATTAAGAATATTCTGGTTCTGAAAAATCAGTCTTATCTCTGAATTTGACTTTAATTTTGATGAAATATCATACACACTGCCTCTGTAACTAGGGTAATGTCAAGCTATATTCTCCTTAAATCTTTTTCTCAATGGTAGTTGATGGTCTAATTTGTACCTAGCTTTAGAATTTTCTATTGACTTCCAATTTTGCAGATAAAGAAAGATTTTCCTGCTATTACTATAAAAATGGAAGGCGTAACTGTAAGGTTAATTTATCAGCTTCAAACACAGCAAAAGACTCCATTTTGAGACAATTAAATGCACTATTGCCACTTCATTGGCCAGCTAACTAATTTTAGAGTTAGGGCTCCATCTACACATAGAAACGTAATGTATTGTCTGAATATATAATTTGGTTGCTGTACCTGGCTGCATACACAATTGCAGGTTGTTAGGAGAAGCCTTCAACCCTGGAATGGCTGACACAAGCAAATATATGTTTTTTAAGTTTATACCTTTAGGTACAGTTTATTCATATACACACACACCAACATACATCATGAAATGCAAAGCATCAGAAGTATTTCCACAGAAAATCTCATCTACCTGATTTTCTATGTCCATCACAGGAAGTAACCTTTATCCCGAGTATCCCTCAATATCTGAACATTATTCCATCCAGGACCTCAAACATGAACAAACCAGCTTGCGTAAATCCGTTCTGCTTTAAAGAATGTCAGTGAAGATGCTTTATTGTAACAGGGTGAGGGAAAAAGGGAAAGAAAAATAAAAATATGAACGTGGTCTCCCTAGAGCATTGTTCTCCCCTCCTGGAAGTGGTGCTGCAAGTCAGAATCCCCAGGGTGTGATCCAGGCTGCAGTGCCCTGCTGAGGTCACAGAGGGGTCTTGCCCCTGTCCCAAATGGCTGGGCAAGCTCACCATCCTAGCCACATCTCCCCAGGGTATGGACACCCATTGGGCATCACTGATACAACCATTTCCTCAGCCTCTTCTTGGAGTGACACAGCTCTGCACTGCAGGCTAGTTGTACCAGAGACACTGCATTACAGCTTTACATGTTTATGTACAGGGAGTGGGGAAAAACAAAACAGTACCAGCTCCACAACCTTGAGAATAAAGTTATGACTGCCAGCTGACATTGTATTCTCCATTTCATACCTATCCTGTAAGCACTCCTACCTATTTCTCATTCCTTTTATCAAAACTTCCCTTATGTGTTACTATTCTTCATGCTTTGTGTCCTTTATTCCCTTTCTTTCTTCCCTTCTGAATGATCTGTGCTTTGTTCATAACAGCATGTGGTTAAGCCTGATCCCTGGAAGCTATGTACCAGTATGAGCCTCACTGACAGTTCCAAAAGGAAGAAAGATGCCTGATTGCTCAGTGGAGAGATATTTGCAATGCTCTTGAGGGCATGCTTTCTCATTTTGGCCACAAGCTCTGGCTTGGTTGCCATCAGGGGCTCTGCCCCTCCAAGAGAAATCTATTTGACTGATGAAGCGAGCAATTAATTTGCTCTTCAGCATCAGCCTATGCAGAGTAGTTTAAATGACAAGGTTGAATTTAGCTCTCAATCATAGAGATTGAGAGGGTATCAGAGATTTTTATGATGTGCAGTTGCTTTTCATGAGTAAGCATGCCAGCGATATATAACAGAGAAATAATCACTTAAAAAATGTTTGTTACACAAGGAACTTACCTAGATTATTAAAGTTATGTTTCAGCTACGAAATCCTCTTAAACAAATATGAAATAAAAACAATTACATTTTTATGTAACTAGAAGCCCCATGTAGTAAATTATGTAATATAATTACTGAACTACTGCCTAATCTGTTAAATGAACCAAAATCCTAAATGAGTAAATCTGCCGGGTATTTATATATTCCAAGGCAAATAACCTTGTGATTGTATCATTAAAGTTGAAGACACATTGCCCTTTAAATTGGTGTTAACGGAATGTTTGTTAAGTTGCACTACAAATTTCCAAAGCATCAAGAATCACATTGCTATGCCAGCATCAATTTTAAATGTGTCCTCATGATCTTTTCTGCCTTACATCAACAAGAAACACACAGCATGCACATCTGCTAGACTGACCAACAATGGTAGTTGTTTTTGCTGACTTGCTACATTCTCCTGAGCTGGTGAAAATGTGCTATTATAACATCCAAGCTATAAAATACATCACCAGTGCAAACAGCTACGTCAAAATTCTGTTGATTTGAGGCAGTATGCCTAACCACATCCTGAAACGAGCTACAGCGCTTAGAGAGGTACCTACAGGATATAGCTTTCCTATCAGCTTTCACTGGAAAACCTGGCACAGGTATCACAGTTCTCAGTTTTAACCTCGGAACACCAGGATTTGTACAAACACAGGCCATTTAGGAGGACACTAAAATCGCCTGAATTTTCCTAATATGTCTGATTAGTTTCCAAAACTAGTGGTGCATTTTAGCATGAAATGTGACGAAGAGTCAGTTATGAAGGAAAATACTGTCTAAGGCTGCATTTTCTTTTTCTTAGCCTGTAGATGCAGATCAGATCACTACAAAACACACATTATGATTCAGTTTATGAAGTTCACAGAGACGTGATATATTTCAAGTACGCTGGGTAGACAGCTGTGGTATTAAGTTATTTTATAGACCTTCAAACATCCCCCGCTGTTCTACCTAAAATCACAGACTGGTTTGGGTTGGCAGGGATCTTAAAAATCATCCAGTTCCAACCCCCTGCCATGGGCAGGGACACCTTCCACTAGAGCACGTTGCTCTAGGCCCCATCCAAGCTGGCCTTCAACACTGCCAGGGATGGAGTTAACACTGGCAGTGGATGACTCTGTGATTCCATCTCTAGAGTTATGGAGAGATGCATCAGATGACAGACTATCAAGAAAGAACACCATTCTGCGTTTTGTCCATATAAGTAGGTATGACTGAGTAGTATATTTCCAGTAGAACTATTATTTTCAGTGAAGATTTTTCATTAAGGAAATATCACTACCAGTGGTTGCACAGTTAAGATGCTTTCATTTCAGCTATATGCCCTTTGCTGAAGGGGAGGCCACATGTTGTAACTGTCACCCTTACACTTGGATCAGAAGCAGGAACGCGCTGTTTCAGGCATCAGAGATAAACACAGGATACTTAATAAAGAATGATTAGTAAAAAAATTAAGAGTCATCAGCAAATAAATTCAGATAACCTCCTTTTAGAAACATGGTATGTGATTTTCAGTATGTCCTAGCTGAGGTCAAAAATGTGCAAAGGGCTGTTTTAGTGCCTGATTTGTTACGTTCTATGAAAAAAAAAAAAAAAAAAATAAGTATGTATGTAGTAACAATGTGTAATGTTCAGGCTCCAGCACTGCAGTTCTACACTAGCATAGAATACAGTTTACTTCTAGCCCCTGAGATGTTAAAAAAAAAACCCAAAACAAACCAACGAAAAAGGAACATGTTTTATACATTACTTCCTGGTATACTGTCAACCAAAAATGTTAATGGAATCACTAATAAATCTGTATTACAGTCACAGTAATTTACCTAAAGGGCTTTTCAACTTTTGAAGGAAGCTGATAATGGCTATTTTCATATTCTGGTAGTTGCTATGTGTAGGTTACAGAAGATAAATATACAATTTTCAAAACAAAACGTGCAAGATCCCCAGTAGATATCCACTGTCAAGTACAACTGCAGTGAGTTGAAAATCCGTAAAAAACTACAAAGTACTTTTGTACAGATATTCATCCAGTCAGGCACTGCATAGTGGGAGTTACTTCTTGGCTAGCAGAACTGTCTGTGTGTGAAACTGGCAGAGCCCCAAAAGCAGAAATGTTCTCAGCTTTTAAGTCACATAGTTCATATTCCTAAATAGTTTGAATTTTGGACTTACACACAGAATTTATTGCCTTAATCAAGAAACGTTCATTTTCTTAAAAGCTGCAGTGACTCTAACCAGCCAAAGAAACTTTCAGCCATGTTCATTTTTTGGAGTCTTCTTTCCTAGCAAATTCAGCCTCCCAAATAAATATATATAAAAATATATATGTGTGTGTGTATATATATACGCATATAGACCAATAGATAATAGATAATAATGTCTAGCCATGCAAACAGAATTGGAAATGATGGTCTTCGTTCGCTATAGTTAATTGTACACTACAGCTATTAGGGTTAAACTTCAGGGCCTTTGGAACAAGCGTCAGTCAAGGTAGAAGGGAGGTGCAGGTTTGCTATAGCTCATTTCTCTACCCTAAGAAAAGTTACTGTCCCTTCTGGTCCCTGTCACCAACTGCAACCCAGCAACTGTTGAAGTTTCAACTCTTGCCAGGTAGTCAAGTCTCTGAATTCCTATACTTGCATATTAGGTATTGTATTAGTCTTGCAGCCTGCCAATATGACAAGGGTGACAAAAACAGTCTTCCCTCTTACAAATTAATTAAATAATTAATTAATTAATTAAATAGCTATATGGGTAGATAAATAAAGTTTTAACTAGCAGATGAAGCTGCCTGAAATTCTCCTATATGTCTCCTACACTGTCTCAGAGTGGGACTTCCGTCCAAGGCTGAGCATAACAGAAAGAAGAGACATAAAAAAATTGATATTTAAAAGTAAAATAGCTTGGAAAATAAGAAGCAGTTACAAAATATCTCCAAAAGGTTCATTGTTCTCTGCTGACAAAGATTATGGCAGAACCACATTTTTCCTCTTGAAAAATCAAGTGATTTTGAGACGTTATCACTTCTAATAACATTTTGCTAGGGATTTCATCACAAAATTAAACTTCTTAAAATAATTCTAACTTTTCATTGCTGTATGTTTCTACAGCAATCCACACATTAAGCAACTTGGACTTGCTCCCTGATTTTTGATCTAAAAGCTTAGCTTTGTGCACAACTTTCCAAATATCATCCTTGGTTTGATGTAAGAAGATCTACTACTGGGAACCATGGTACTGCAGACAGGTCTCCATTCTCAGGGAGCATGGAGGAACCTTAGGATGAACCAAAAGGCTTCCCAGGAAGTAATCTGGATGCTGCTGTTCTGCATTGTTTTGTGTATGAATATTTATTCAAGAAATAGCTAGTGCTTTCATTTTTCCCATTCAGTGAAGAGAAACCAATATAATGAACTAAAAATTTTATTTTTTATTTGTCTGGCTTTGCCAGCTGCTGCTTGCGAGCATTCAAATTTCATGTTTGTTTTTCTTTCTTTGTAGGTCAAAGCACCCTCTGGTAGATTGTGATGTACATCTGCCAAGACGAGTGGACTTAAGCCAGTTTATATTTGATATCTTAGGATTATCCTAACTCAATACAGTTTCCTTTATGAGTTGTAAATTTTTGTGAAATTCGGAGTATTAAAGCATGATGTTTGAACACTACTTACTTATGAAACTGTACTGGTTATAATCTTCAGAATATTTAAATGAAAAAATTTTCATGTTAGGCATAGCGACCCTGCTCTGAGGTAATGTAATGAAATTGGTGGTTTTCTAGGCTCTATTTCACCTGGTAAATCTATGTGAATAAAGGTTTCACAACAAAGACATTAAGATTTTACTGAGGAATTACTGTTGTTGATCATAATTTTGTTATCTTTATACTACTATGTGTTGAATAGGCTGTACTGACAGACGTTTCTGTAGGATATATATAACATCAGGACTCTCTGCTCAATGCTTCAGTTGCAAAAACAAAAAACAACCATGGTAAGAATATGGTTTAAAAATGCATTTGAAACCTGACAGATTTTATTTTTGTTGACTGGCTTCATCCTATGGCATCAGAGGGATGCTTGAAGAAATCTGTCTAGCTGATTTACAGAGAAAGTAAAAATTATAGTTTAATTCAATACAGCACAGTAGTATATCCACACAGATTCACACAGAATTGTGCAACAGGATTCTGTAATTAAATTCTCCAGCATGGGTTACACCTGTGGTGACATAGGAAAAACTGAATGAGGGTGGGTATACATGTTTTAGATATGTTGTTAACCTTACAAATTTGATCCAAAGCCTGTAATAGTGAATCCTCTTGTCCCAGTGATGTGTTCTTTCAAGGCAGTTTGTTTCAGCTGAGCATAGCTGACGTGGATAACTCACTAATAGAAGTCTGAGCTGGCCTCAGCCACACTTCAGTTTCTTTCAAGCTTTAGGAAAACCTGGCTCTTTATCCTGCATATTCAGTAGTCTATTAATGTAACTTATTTAAAAGAGTTTTCAAATTACGTTAATGAAGGGATCTGGCAACATGACATGAACAAACGTGAGACATTCCATATCTCATTAACAAGATAATGCTTAGTGTTCCAAGGAACTTCCAAGCAACAGAAATGTCATTGAACTGAGACATATTTCTATGAACTTTTAATTTCATAAAAGCAAATATAAGCTTTTTACCCCAGGCCCCCCAAAAGATTAATAGAAGTTAGCACTGACAGTACAGTCTAGGAGACAAAGACATGGAAGAGCCTGGAAGGTAATCTGAAAAAGCATGGCTTTTCATTTGCATTCATAGTGTTGAAAGCAGCTATATTTTCACAAACTCTTTCTCTGTTTTAAGAGTCTTTATCATGGAAAACTTGCGGGCAGAAATAAGTCCTAACACATCAAGTGTAATAGTTGTGTGTTCCCAGGGAGAGACACCAGGCTTACTTCAAATCTTTGCAATGTGCGAACAGAACTACTTATTTCACATTAAGGAAAACCCATTATAACAAAAAAGGAAACACAGACACTATTTGTTCAGGAGTTTTTTTCTTCCAGAAATCTATAGAAAATCTAAGTGGCCACCCATTAGGGACTCTTTAGAAGTCTTCAAACATATTTTCAGAGTATTTGACAAAATATTAAAGCATTTCTCAGTCCTTACAGTGTTTCATCTGATTTTGGCTTGTTCGGGTTGGGTTTTTTTGTTGGTATTTTTTTTTTTTTGATAAATCAGTTAACAATTTTATCAATATGAATGATGCCTTGGAAAATCAGTATTTGCTTTCTTAGTCAATGAAGCCTGTGCATTGTATACTATGGACAAGACCACGCTTGCAACACTTCCCTCTTATTTCTTACACAAAGGCCATACTAATAGCCACACTAATTCACAGTTATGAACAGAACAACCTTCCACACTGTTATTTTCCAGTGCCCTCTCCCCTTTGGTTAAATAAAGAGTTTAATGGTAGGTTGTCTGAATTATGCAACCCCACCCCTGCTGTTAATATAGTTTAATGGAAATGTAGCTACTTCATTTTACGATCTACAGTATAAAGTTCCCAAAGAGACTGACTGTGTTAGTCAGTCAGTGTTTTGTCACTGTGCCATCACAAACAAGAGGTCCACTATTAGAAACTGTTTCATAGAACTAATATTTTCTTTCCCAAAACTGTGATTATATCTGTGGTATGAAGGAAAGTTCAAATTAAGGGAAGGCTGGCTGAAATTAACTTTTACAAATGCAGTATTTTAAAGGTTTAGGACAAGACCCAGCAGCTAAGCTCAGCACCTCTCTTATTGGAATTAGAGACTCAGGATTAGGGTTAGCTTCCTGGGCTCCATAAATAATGTGGAGAAAGAGTTAAGTGTCCTAAAAAAATCATACTGAAATAGTACAATAGCATTTTTCATCCATAGGCATTTTTTTCTCCCCCTCCATTGGCTTCCATAAGGTCCAAAAGTTCTGCTTAAGTACACACAATTCTTCTATTGATTGATTGACTTGCATGTTTCACTAACTTTTAACTCAGGGCTATTGGTCTTGCTTTGTCTTCTCTACTGATTTTCTCTGGGGCACTGAGCAAATATCACCGTACTTTCTACATCCAGAGCAGTCCAGAAACAGGGCAGACTCATCCATCAGCACACTTTTCAATACCTCAGTACAAACAGTAGACAATTGGCAAAAGAGGACTGACTTGGCTGGCTGTGGAGGAAGCATCTAGGTTCCTCCTGAAACAGTTCATGGCATGGAAGAAATTCAATAAGACTGTGACAAATATTTCTCACCAATGCAACTACAGCCTGTCATCAGCAGTCTACCTACACTTGCTACCTACACCTCCTTTGTATAAGAAATAAGGAACGGTGGCTCCTGCTAGAACTTTACATAAGACGTAGCTGCCATGATGGAAGTCATGAAATCTCAGCTGCATTAGATTGACTGAAGATGTGGTTTTGTTTGAATGCAAGCAAATACCATTTTGACACAGAGACTGAGGAATTCAATACAAGCATTTATACAAACATCACTCTGAATGCACAGAATATTTACATATACTAACACTCCTGAAACATACCCACATTTGCATTGTTCATTCACTTCTAGGAATTTGCACCAAATGCCGAAGGAATTTCAAGTAATTGAAGTAATGTGGTACTTCAAATGGCAGTTATCTTTGCACAGATGTTACAAACCTTCATTGCCATGTGAATATTCCCGTACGATACAGTAGCTCTTTCACCAGCCAGTGAATGAATTGAATATAATTTCTTGATTTATAAACTATAAGGAATGTAGATCGATAGCAAATCTTACAAAAACAGGAAACACTACTTTTTCAGGAGGATTAGAAAAAAACAGAAGGGGAAAAAATTGCAATCTACAAGACAAGGATAGGTATCTCACAAGGGATAGGTACTTTGATTTCAAGTTATATAAAACAAAACAAAAACAAAATCTAATTTTGATTGTGATTGAAGAACTATCCTGCATCTTTGACTCTGACAGGTACTAAAAGCACTAACTACATTTTTGTTAATATTTACTCCAGCATTTCCCCATGGAAACAGGTAATTCGTAATCAGGTTTTATGTTTAGAGTTAAAATGGATTGCAGAACGGAGTTAAACCTTTTTTAACATTTAGAGGACTCCAGATTTGTCATATGAACGGCTCATCTGCTACAATGTTAGAAATTAAAATGGATTAAAACCAACCTAGCTCTAGCAGTCCAACATTCAATTATTTCAGAAGAATCATATATAAAGGTAAAAATCTAGTCTCATATATTATCACCTGCTGTTGCACAATCAAGAGAAAGGATTCCGTTTCTGGAATCCTGAGTTCACTGGCCACAGAAACAAGGACATCGTGTATGAAGCAATCTCAGGTAGGCTCACACATTTTGCTCAGCTTTCTGCATGTTAGCCAGTAAAAAACTGGTTTTGGTGGCAGGCTGCTGGAGTTACATCCCTGACATATTCCAAATTCACTCAGTGGCTTACTATCATTCTCTACAGATGATCATTGTTCACTCAGGGACAATGACCTCTCCAAAGAAATATCTAGCCATTAACCTAAAGGCCATCTGCCAGATCTCAGCACTTTCTCCTGCTGTTTTCTTAATCTGGTTGGAGGTGCTACCAGGAAGAATCTTCAGGGAGGCAAATATCAATCAGATATAAAGGAAGTGAACCAGAAAATTAGTAAATAGGTTACAAGAAAGGGAAAGGCATATTCTGGTTTTAAAGATTAAAAACATTTCTAATACTCTGTTTAGAGAGGGTGGAATAAATCATAAAAAAATTGGTTAGATCTCTGTTTTTAGTGACCACAAACAATGGATGGGTTCCTTCATTAGATGACAGAGTGAAAGCAGATGTCTGAACTGTTTGATCTCTTTTAAAGAAACAGCAGTTTGCACACCATCGTCAAACATTTCACACTGCTGGGATCCTGCCTCCTTTGCCTGGAAAAGGGGAATAGTTTGAGACCTCTGCTTTCTGGCACACTTCCAAATGACTCTTTTGCTCACAAAGGGACAAATAAATTCTGGGTTAAAGAGGAATAAGGAAAATAAGTTAACCAAGTCTTAAAATAGTTGAATCATAGAATCATGGAATCATAAAATCACAAAATGGTTTGGGTAGGAAGGAGCCTTCAAAGATCACCTAGTTAAAACCTACTCTACACTCTGTCATGAGCAGGGACACCTTCCCCTAGATCAGGTTGCTCAAAAGCCCTGCCTGACTTGATCTTGAACACTTCCAGGGATGGGACATCCAGAACTTCTCTGGGCAACCTGTTCCCATGTCTCACCACCCTCATTGTAAAAAATTTCCTCCTCATATCTATCTAAATCTCTACTCTTTCAATTTAAAACAGTTGCCCCATGTCCTGTCACTACAAGCCTTGTTTAAAACGCCTTTTCATGTCTTTCTTAAGTAGTGAAAAGCCACCATAATGTCTCCCTGGAGCCTTCTCTTCTCCAGGCTGACCAATCCCAAGTCTTTCAGCCTTTCTTTGCAGCAGAGGTGTTCCGGCCCCTGACTATTTTTTGAGGCCCTGCTCTGGATCCACTACAAGAGGTCCATGTCTTTCTTGCATTGGGTACTGAAAAGCTGGGCTCAGTACTCCAAATGGGACCTCAAGAGAGCAGAGCAGAGGGGCAGAATCACCTGCCTCAACCTGCTGGTCACACTTCTTTTTATGCAGCCCAGGACACGGTTAGTTTCCAGGCTGCTAGTGCACACTATTGACTTATGTCCAATTTTTCATCCACCAGTATTCCCAAGTTCTTCTCCTCAGGGCTGTTCTCAATTCAGTCTCTGCCCAGCCTGTATTTGCATTTGGAATTGCCCCAACCCAGGTGCAGAATGTTGCACTTGGCCTTGTTGAACTTCATGAGGTTTGCACAAGCCCACCTCTCCAGCCTGTCCAGGTGCTTTTTTGGCATCACTACTCTCTCCCTTTACCTCCTTCCATCTCCTCTGTTTCTAGGTATTCTTTTTTCAAGGTTTCATAACAAACAAAACACCTCATCTCCCTTCTTTTCAGTGTGCCTGTGGTTAGTTTTCTGAAATCTGAGATTATTTTGTAGTTTTATCTTGAAATTGAGTAATGGAAGTACTTCTTAAATACTTAGCATGTAGCAGCAGCACAATCTTCTGGATGGCATCCAGATTTTACCAGATTCTGTGGAACATGGTAGAAATGGGGAACCTAAAGTACTAAGTAAATATTAAATAGAACCATTTCATTTCTTTCACTGTCTCTCTTACTGGTGTCGTAACTTCATTCTTTCTCATTAATTTTGAACAGATGATTGATTTTACTGAGTGAAGCAAAGCAAGAGCTGGCACCCATTCCACATCCCACCACAGCCTGTTGTCACACACGCTTTCTCGGTCATGTTATGTATTTGTGGCTGAACAATCTCTCCAGTGTTCATTTTGAGGCTACATTCTCATCTAGAGTATTAAATTTTGTGATATTCTGCATTGCCTGAATGTAATGATTAGCTTCTAAGGAACTCACCATGAGTTAGCCTATGACAAATCTAGTGATCTGGATTTTCAAAAGCTGTGGATGCATGACTCAGCCCACAAAATAGTGCTTCAAGCCTGGCACAACACTGGCAAGTTTACCTGTAGATAAATCATGGCTAAATGTGGCCACTTTTTCAATTGTTTATTTTTCAGTATTTGTTTCCCACATTTTAACACATATATCTGCTTATTTATACACAGCTGCCACAGCATGATTTGCGCTAGTTTCAAGAATTGCCTCTCTGTTTGTGTGTTCCTGGATGCAGTTTTAAAAAACAATCTTAGCACAGAATAAACAGCCTCTAAAAGTTTGTTAAATAATTGCTGTTTGTTTAGCAAACTTTGCTGGCAGATTTTGTCTTATTCTAGGCAAACAAACATTTACGTGTATAGTCAATTAGGGATGTATATGCAAAGGACAATTTGGCATCACTACTCTTCTCCCTTTACCTCCTTCCACCTCCTCTGTTTCTAGGTATTCTTTTTTCAAGGTTTCATAACAAACAAAACACCTCATCTCCCTTCTTTTCAGTGTGCCTGTGGTTAGTTTTCTGAAATCTGAGATTATTTTGTAGTTTTATCTTGAAATTGAGTAATGGAAGTACTTCTTAAATACTTAGCATGTAGCAGCAGCACAATCTTCCACCAAGCTGAAAGGACTATTGCTAGATTTCTCAAAACGTTTTAAAGTTTACTGTTACTTCTCTTTCTGTAAACAAGTATTCTTGCACTAGGAAATACTGACCTTCTAAAGTGATGTATCTCACTAGAGACCATATTTGCACCTTAGTCATCAGGTCTCCCTTGTTGGAGCGAGTCCAGAGGAGGCCACAGAGATGCTGTGAGGGCTGGAACAGCTCTGCTTTGGAGACAGGCTGAGAGAGCTGGGCTGGTTCAGCCTGGGGAAGAGATGGCTCCTTAAGGGGAGACCTTAGAGCAGCTCCCAGTGCCTAAAAGGGTGACAAGAAACGTGGAGAGGTTCTTTTCATAAAGGCAAATAGTGACAGGACACAGAGTAATGGTAGATTTAGATTAGATATTAGGAAGTTCTTTCCCGTGAGGGTGCTGAGGCGCTTGCACAGGGTGCCCAAAGAAGCTGTGGCTGCTCCATCCCTGGCAGTGTTCAAGGACAGGTTGGATGGGGCTTGGAGTAACCTGGTTTAGTGCAAGGTGTCCCTGGCCGTGGCAGGAGGTTGGAACTGGATGAGCTTTAAGGTCCCTTCCAACCCAAACCATTCTGTGATTCTAAAATTCTCTCAGTAAATATGGCAGAATTTAGTGGTGAGCTGGTATCTACCATCAGTCACAGTTTAATGCAATTAAGTACAAATGAGAAATGTCAAACCACTGTTTTTTCCCTACAGCAAATTTTTAGGAGACAATTTAAAGATGGGAGTCTAAGGTCTAGTTTAAACATACGTAATATATTTTGTGAGTCTCTTTTCAATATTACCACAGACATCTGACTTTTTTTTTTTTTCCTCCCAGAAAACAAGAGGAAAAAAGGTAAGTACATGAAAAAAAACCACAATCTTTCAGTGAGACCTATGTAGATATCCCGGAGGCAAAGGGGAAAAAGTAAGATAACTTAATGACATACAAAAAACCTTAGGAGAAATGTACATAATTTTCCAAGAAAGGATATTTGAGTTGGCACATTCAGATTAATGACAACTAACTGCATTATGTGCACTGGGCCCCAGTAATCACTCGTACATATATCCAGCCATGACAGACTTCTCTTACACTTTAAGATCCAAATGCTGGTGTGCATGTAGGATAACACCAAATACATGAGAGAGAAATATTTTATTTTCTGAAACTATGTTTTATTAGAAACCATTCTCAATGGTATGTAAAATATGGCATCAGTCTAGGTAATACACTGTTATAAATAATTTGTCTCCAAACATTGATAAGACTTACCATTTTATTTTTTTAAGTACTGGCCTAGTAGAGCTAGAGATGTGCATCTTTCATTCATGGGAAAGATATTATAGAAGCAGCAGTGCCCCAAAAAGCACACTTCATCTGCAGTCTGCAGAGAGCATTTACTGCACACTGGAGTTAAGGTTTTGCTAAGGGTGCTAGCTGAGGTAATTGGATTTGTGGCATATTTCCATTTGCCTGGGTAAAATTAAGCCTCCAATGTAAAGGTATTTGTTTTGTTGTATTTCTGCATTATATTGAGATATAAAAAGTGCATTAACTATAGCTGTGTTACATGTCTATATAATACATTCTCAGCTCACTGGGACTCTTTAAGATTGGAATTTATCTTGGTGAGTGTTTGAGAAAATAAAACCTTGGAAATAACTATGAATAAGAATGCAGCCTGAAGGAGATCGTGGGCTGATTTCTATCCTCAAAAGAGCTCTTCAAAGACTTTCATCCTTTATGCTGCCAGCATGCTGCTCCATTTGCAAAGTAAAATCTCCATGCAGCTCTCCAGTGTCTGATGCAGTCTGTGCTTTTATACATGCTAGAGAATAAAAGGAAGGGTGGCATTTTGTTTTGCCAAAAAAAAAAAAAAAAAAAGGAAATAAGGAAATAAGTATCTGTGGCAAAAATAGAGTAAACGGTGCTCAAAGAAAAGAGGTCAAAGCCTGTAATCAATCAATCAATCTATCTAAAATACTTCATCAAGATATATGCTACTGACCTTTATGATTTGACATTTATTATGGCTATTTGCCAGTAACAATATTATTATGTTATGGAACTATAAGTAAGAGGACTGCATGACTCAAAAGCTTTTCAAACACATTTAAACAATGCATTCTCACAGATCTGTAAATGGCAGGTAGAATTGCCTGCATGGCTGTCATGGATAATGAAAATCTTAAAGATACATTTGCCACAATGCAAGAGCTCACATCACTTAATTAACTTTATTCCTGCATACAAGGAAGTCCAAGTATATTATCATGAGATGATAACCATAATCAAACAAATCTCTTGATAATAACTTTCATGTGAGAGGTCTGAATTTAGTTGTTTTAGCATGTACCTCATTTCCAAATGCTTAAATTCCTTGCTGAATTGGGACCTAATGCAGAAGTCTGTAGATTTAAAGAAAGGATTCTGAAGCTAAATAAAACCTCACACTGTTTTATTTCCCACAGAAATGCTACAAGAAGTGATCTTTTAAGGAGAAGTAAAAAAAAAAAAAAGAAGAACATTCAGAATACTTTGGTCTTAATCAGGAAGTCATTAAAGTTAAAGTAGACACCAAGTCATGTAAGATGAGAAATACTTTTTCAACTCAGTTAAGCCAGTCTTACAGGAAGCTTTGTACTTTACAGGACATAATGTTTGGTTTATTTATTTTTCTGCACTTCACACTAGGAGGTCACAGCATAAGGTCACAAAATAAAGTTTAAAAGTTGTTTTGTTTTTCTATGCTAGGAAATATCATATTCTAAGAAAACGACACCGTAAACCTAGTCTCGGATTTCAGAAAAGGAGGAGGCAGAAGTTAAACACCACATGTTGATGTATTATTTTTTATTGCCTTTGTGAAGCAATACAAAATCACTTGGCACAGAGATCACCAGATGGGTAATATAAATGAAATTAAAGTTAAAAAGCATTCAAACAACACTCAAAGTAATGAAAGTAATATGAGCAAATGGAGGTAAATACAGTAGAATTATTTAGAAAGCCATTAAATGTGAAGTCTAAGGTAGATTGCCATATGCTTACCATAATGAAAAATAAGACTTGGCAGATTCTACTCAAATTAATGATTTCAATACAAAAGTACTAAAAAAAAAAACCCAAAACCAAAACAACCCCAGATTTAAATATCTTTTCTCTAATTTTGAAGAAAACTTTTAAAAATCAGAAATGAAACCTTAAAGAATATCCTTCTAGCAGGCCCATGTTTCCTCTACTCCCTAATTACTTTTCAAAGAGTTGATCATATAAATTCTTCAATGCTTTTCTCTCTTTGTTTTTGTTTTGTTTTTTTTTTCAAATACTTTGAGTCCTTTTATGAAGACCTGTAAGACAGATGTTCTGCACTTACAAAAAAGACTGGCTCTGCAGGGCCCTGATACTCTCTTAAAACAGAACTTTCTAATTCAGGGAATACGCTAAGGCATCCTCCAAAATGCTCCATCCCTGGCACTGTTCAAGGCCAGGCTCAACAGAGTTTTGGGTAACATGCTTTAGCGCAAGGTGTCCCTGCCCATGGCAGGGGGGTTGGAACTAGATGACCTTAACGTCCTTTCCAACCCTAACTAGCCTAAGATTCTATGGTTCTGTGAAATTACTGTCCATACTTTCTTTAACAGAGATTGTTCCGAGAATATAAATTAACCTACACCCATTACGAAATTTGTGTAAGAGCAGCGAGCATGGGAAACATCACTAGAAGAGGATGAGAACCCCTGGGAGTGAGAGACTGTGAAGCTGCACCCTTTTCTGTATGCCACACCATCCTAGCTGGAATGAAAGAGAGAGGGCGACAGACCTTTGGGATGCTCCTGCCTAGGCAACAGATGGGTCTCTCAGCTTGTCATTTCACAAAAGCAGCACTGAATCACTTTGCTCAGGGTGAGGTCTGAAATCCTTAGACCAGGCCTTTGTAATTACAGCATTCAGTTTCATGAGCCAGATCGATAACATAAGGGAAGTCTGGCACAAACGTACATGAGCGCGTGGCACAACAGACCTCTACAGAGAAACGCTGGCGTGACTCTGCACATCAGCTGGAGCCAGTAAGTCATCCCTTCTGTTCACAAAGCATAGGATTTCCTGTCCTCAAAGAACAAAAACAGCTTTGGGACACATTAACCACTAATTGCTTGCTATGTCCCATACCCCTGTAAAGGCAAATATTCACCTCCAGGCACTTAAAATCAAACAAAAAAAATCACTGATGTGCTTTAATTTGGGAAATACTAAAAGGCTACCAAATAATTAATTCATGAAGTCTCTGTATCTTGCATTTTATATGAATAAGGAAAATTGTTCACCGTAACACATCTAGCCTGCATAGAAGTACTGAAACACCCATCACAGGCCCAATTTCCCACATTTGTTTTCATAAAGAAGTCGGTAGCCTTGTAAAACAAGGTATTCCTTTAGCCTGAAGGTGGCAGGATCACGTTTTACTATATGTATTTTTGTATTCCGAAGCAGCGTTAAGAGAGACCTGCTTAACAAACGAATGCTTCACTATAATGCTCCCAAAATACAGTGCAGACATGCAGATCTGGCACGTAGAGACGCAGTGTCATGGTGGCCTTGGCGGTGCTGGGCTTATGGTTGGGCCTGATAATCTCAAACACCTTTTCCAACCTCAGTGATTCTATGATTCTACAACTCCCCCAGCTGACCCGTGCAGATGGATCACCCAAAGGTCTCCTGCACGAACCTGCTCAGCCAGAGATGCTGAGCAATGTTCCCATGCAGTGGGTATGTGCTGTAAGACACAGCTCATCGTAAGACATGCCCAAGCTTCAGCACGAATTCCACTGGAATCTCACCCAAGCGCACCGCAGCTCAACCAGCTTCCAACAGCGATCAGCGTGCTCGTCTTGCCTTGCCCTTCACCAGTAATCGTCTGTGCTGTTTCGCACCCACCCCTCGGAGGTTACCTTATTCTGGCTTCCCACTATCTTCGGCCAGTACCTCCCGGGGCACCGCTCCACC
>NW_009931562.1:42854-59575 GCF_000696875.1 Nestor notabilis | reverse complement strand
CTATTCTATGATTCTATGATTCTATGCTCCTAGGTCTGTGGTGTTACTATAGTGGAAGAAAGAAGTATATACTTATATTCCTGCCTTGTTTTAAGCACTCAGTAAAGTCACTGATACAAAAATTCTTTTTTTCTCCTTTAAGTGAGTAAACCTACAGAAAGTGTTTTTAAAAAATTATGTCCACTCTTGCTGAACAGCTGTCTGCCCCTTCTTTCTGTGTCCTTACTGCTGCAATTATCTTCTTGAAGCCATATGGGGAGGAGCACAGGCCAGACATTCGCTGAATTGACTCATTTATTAATCATTCATTATCTTTTGTAAGAATGAACAAATTTACTGGCTTGTGTCTGAACAAGCGTTTTCTGAGCAGATTCAACTAGTCAGCATTTTCTGAGGCTGAAAAGAGCCTGAAGATGAGAAAAGAACTGTCTTTCTCCATTAACAGTGCTTCCCCGATAATCTGTTGCTTACTCTGAGTAGCTGAAGTAGCCAAGATGCAGTTTGTGCCCTGGCACAAGATTCGTGCATGCAGAACATCTTAACTTCTGTCATGGTAGAGGACTGTGTTCTAACAAGCTAGTTGAAGCTTATGCTTCAGCTTGTCGTGGTATGTTTATTTAAAGGCTTAACAGCTTGCCATGGTTACACTTGATGTTATTATTAATAGGAAATGTTTTGTTTTGACTCTCCTTCCTGACATAGGGTCCTTTCTGCAACATGGCCATCCCCAGACATTTACATGCAACTTCTTTTGGTCTTTTTCCACATGTTTTGCAGTCACGTCTGTGCGACCAGGTAGACAGCACAGGGATCATACAGCTAAAATCAAAGTCAAAATGATCACAGCCTGCCTCAGAGTAGGGCTGGCCAGATTTGAAATCTTCTATTGGGAAGAATTTTTCACATATAAAAATATCCTTTAAGCCTCAGTACCTCTCTCTCTTTCCTCCACCAGAGTCAATCTTCAATGGAAAATCTTTTTGGGAAGTATTACAGAGAATTCAGGTTTCATCTGTCATTTCAGTTACAATAATGCAATATATGGCAGTCTTAAAATAAACATTTTAAAGAAAATATAAATCAACTGCCTAGATTTCTGGGAAGAGAAAACCCACCCCCAACCTTTATATTTCACTGGAATTAAATTTTAAAGTGGAAGAATATGCCTGAACCAAAATCTGTTAAAATGAATGGCATGACTCCTCTTGACCCTAGTGGCTTCTGGGTCAAGGCCTGTGTGACTTAGTTCACCCCAAAAAGGGACATTTAATACATAGCTGATTGGTGTAACTGAAGTCTGAAAACAAGTACAGTAGCTGCAGTGGGCTGATGAATATAGCTAAACTGCTGTTCTCTAAACAGTCAAATAGCTAAATATCACTTAAGTGGCTTGGCTTAAATTACCTTGGAACAAGTTACTGTGAAAGGGAAATGAAAGCATATAAATGAGTCTGAGACACTTGTATTCATTTACAGAGAAGTGAGGGAAACAATTAAGATAAACCAGAAAATGGCAGGCGTGTTGTGCCATATGGCCCTTTCCTGTTTCTAACACTTCTTTTGTTTAACTTTTCCAAAGCAATTTTGTCACTATTATTACTGTGGTTGTTTCGGTTTTAAACATGTTTTCCTAGCATTCAATCTTTTCCCCAGCTGCCCCTATCCTTAAAAAAAAAAAAAAAAAAAAAAGGGAAAAGGAAAAGAAAAAGAAAAAAAAAGAGAGAAAGAGAAGAAAAGAATAAGTCTTCTTAACCCAATTAGAAATAAATGCTGGAAAATGCTCTTTGGCTCATATTGCCTTTAAAGCTTTGCACTGTATGCTAGTTTCTTTTGTTTTTGCTTTCTGCCTGTTTTGCCCAGCTGTTGGGCACTCCTATGTTCTGCTATAGCAAAACAGATGCAGACTACAGATCACATGGACTGCTCCAGTTGAATGAAAGCAGCTTTGGTCATTAATCCTGTCTGTAGGCTCTTTGGCTTTTTTTTTTTTTTTTTTTTTAAAAATTTGTCTTTTTTTTTTTTTTCATTCTAGCTTTTAATCACGGTTTACAAAAAATTAAGAAATGGGTTTAAAAGAAGTGTGAGAGACAGAGAATCAGGAGGCTACTGTGACTTTTGAAGCATAAAAAAATAAAGGAAAAAAGAAGCTTTTATTGTCAGGAAATGGCAAATACCTAGCTCAATTTAACAATTCTGTCTGGCTGCTAGATAGGGAAGTAATGCCCTTGGCAGTACATAAACTCTTGTTTTCTTGCCCTTTGTCTTCCGGTGTAAAACACTGTTGAAAAAATCACCTGTCCATTGCAAAGTTAAACTACTGGCTTTAACACAGTTGCATGGGAACTTCGGTTTATTAATGAATACAACATACCCTCTTTGATTTGAATGCTTTCAGAGCACTGAAAAGATTCAAAAGGCATCGCTTCCTGCACCAGCGGCATGCCTTTATACATCTCAGTGGTTCACCCCTACCCAGCTGCTATATCTCATTAACAAGCGTTTGGCCATCGCAGCAAACTTCGCAGTGTTGACACTTGAAAGGCCCAGGCAGGCGCTGGCAGGCTATCAGCTATGGCAACAGGAAACTGCCCCAAGACAACACTGAGAAAACAGCAGCTGCAAAAGCCAAAAGCAAAAGAGGACGGAGGGAGCTAGGTGTTTCCAGGCTGCACTGTTTTCCATATGGGCTGTTTGTGCAGCAGAGCCATGCCAAGGGAGGGGAGGAGAAGAAAATAGAGAAAAGAAAGGTCTAATAAGGAGATTGATATAAGCTCGGTACACGCTAGGGCATTAAATACTTTTTTGTTACATTTTAATGGCTTCCTAAAGTCTATTTTCATGCAAATAAAAGCCTGCCTGTCTAACAAGTTCACAAAAGCCCGGCCTGGGGCCCATCCACGAGTCAGGCTCCCCGTGCTATCTCTGGTCTGTGGTGGCTGCAACCTGCCACCCTTCCTGATGGGACATGCTGCCCGGTCCCCTTCCTTGCAGTATGTCCCCTCTGAAGACACGCTGGACACTTAAATCCCATGATACCCTGTGTAGCTGCAGTTACAGCCCCAAACGAGCTCTGTTTCCTAAGTGTTGCTGGGGTGGTGAGGACCAAGCCCGTTAGCCAAAATGAATGCTTCACCATGCCAAGAACACCCGCTCTGCCTTGCCCCAGGCAGAACACGTTTATCACTGACTTTACATCAGACAGAGAGCTACTGAGCTCAGAGAGGGAGGAATCCTATAGAAGCCAGGGGATATAGAAAGGGTGGATGCTTTTATCACTGTACATTGGGATAGATGAAGCTGGTTGGCAATTGATGACACAGGGAAGAAGTAGTAAAGTGAATGGTGAAATGTGGAGCACTGAAACTAGGATTCTCATTTAAAAATATTGTATCGCTATTTTATGTATGCAAAGGAAAAGTAAATCTGGATGCAGTTTATCCTACCTATTACTCAGTGCTTCCCCTGGTGTGCCTGAGGATAGCCTCCAAGCAGGCACCAGGTTAACTGGCACAGATTAACTAAAACTTGTTCTGCAAACATCTGCAGCAGATCTTCAAGTAACAACAGTCAGATTCATACAACAGTAATGAAAGCAGCAGCAACAGAAAGCAAACTGACATGAGCTCAAGACTCACCACCACTTTAACATTTTCAATGGTCTGGAAAAAACCTCTCAAATAGTTTTAAGTTTTTAATAAGCATCAGTCATTATTTTTCCAGTGGTTCAAATGTAGCGCTAACCATTGCCATGTTTCTTCCTTCTGCTCCTTCAGGGGTTTTGCAGCTGTGAGAGGCCTGAAGGCGGATGTTTAGATAATCCAAGTTTGCATTTTACACTTACAGGTAGAAGTTGTATACACTATCACTGTTACAGAAAATGGAAACTATTTTCTCAAGCCTCATGCACGTCAAGCTCTGTGGTTTATACTAAAAGTGGATTTTATAGCCTGTTGTGTACACTTGGTGTTTCCTGTGCCAAGGAACCACAAGACAGAAACCCTGCAACCTGTGAAGTTCTCATGCCTAAGACCTCAGCATAGCATCATCACCGATGGTTTCCAGCACGGCAGCACACGCTTCCAGCTCTCTAACATGTGGTTCAGCTACAGGGTGACTCAGGTGGTGATTCAGTAGGTGGCAAGCTTCCCTCTGTCAATATTGAACTTATGCCCCACTACCCAGGTACGCAGCACTGTTTAAAGGACTATCCTTCTGGTGGGATAGAAGAGTAATGCAGTGATCAATTATGGTTGTTCAAGATCCCATGGCAGTTAAGTTTGACATGAGTGGAAATATTACCTCCTGGGTGCAGGCCAGGTTTCAGTTTGGAGAAACACATTCTGCTTATGTTTTCCTTTCCCATCCTTACACTGGTTTGTAATCTAGCTCTTCTTGATGGCTTCTTTCCATGTGACACAATGCTGCTCACTCTAGCATGAAAGACAATTTCCCTGGAGCCAAGGATCGGGGGATGGCGCTGGTATCCTGAGTCAAACAGAGAGAAAGCATAGCAGGACTGACGTTACTCCCCGCTATTAAAAGGGTTCACTCACCCTTTGTCCAAACGTACAGCAACCTAGCTATGTTTGAGATTGGTCCTGGATTCTCACATGATATCTGTTGGCAAAATAACATGCATGTGACAGGGTACAGCAAATGCAAGTTTACCATGCTGCTTATTACTGCAATACAGGCCGCTTGGAAGTACCAGTTGATTCTAAAAACTCTATTTTGCTGATAAGAGTCGTATGCTGCAGGAGTCACATAAAGCCTGTTCTCCTGGCTTTATCTGCCATTTCACACTGGTTCTGTTTTATGCAACTAAACCACATTATTATTTTACATTTCTGGTACAATATTAAGTGTTGATCCTGATATTCCTAAAAACCTTCTGCACTTCAGATGCTTCCTAGTCGAGAAGTGGTGCTCCTAGCAATTACAATGAGGAATGCTTGCTCTGAGGCTGGCACATCCCTGTGAAAGAGCAGTTAACTACCACGTTTCCATGCCAGAAGTACGCAGGGGTGCTTGCCTCAATGTGCAACTGTCTCTCTTTTGTTCATTTGTGCAGCTTCATAGTGGTTCGCTTTCCCCTTCCTGATCAGATACTTTCATGTTTTGGTATAAGTTATCTGTCTTTTCACAGGCACAGCCTCTGCTCTCTTCTCTTTCTTGATGAAGGATTGCAGGATTCCCCCTGTGACTTGTAAAACCATGTTTAGAATATATAGGGGTGTTTTGTGATTTACTTGTCATTTGTGTCACCAAGTTAGGGAATTACTGGTCTGATGAAACAACAAAGAGAGAATTTGGAGATGTAGTGTTATTTCCCCTGGGTGCTGCACTAAGAAAATAAAACATATATTGATATCAGTGTTGGTTCATCACTGTCACGAAAACCAATTTCCTAGCAAAACAGGCTTACAGATGTGTAGAGAAGTAATTGCCACATCATAATATTGTGTAACTGTGATAAACTATGGCTGTGTCAGAAAAAAGCCCCACTGGAAAATACAGTGCAAGTCAGCTTTCTCTGTTACTTGGTGAGTTCAATGTCACTCATTCTATGAAAGCTTATATATCTCAGATAATACAAAACGTTATGCACGCTGTTAAGAATAAATCTATTATTTTAATGTGATGTCCTCCAAGCATTCATACTAGTGTATCTACTTTTTCCTCATCAAACCTGAAAAAAAGTACATCTGAGCTTGATGTTTCAAATGAAAGTGTACATTATTTCTCTGTATTATAACTTTGATCCTCATACTAACAAAGGAATATTAAGGAATTATTTTTTTTTTAATTTATTTTATTTGGGGAGAGTAGAAGGGGTTTAGAATTTTTAATTGTAAATTCCATCACATCCATATTACAAAACTTTCAGGAGCATTGAGTATCTAGAACAAAACTGTGTACCCTTCAAATAAAACTTACAATCATTTCTGAGATGAGATTTTAAACGTGAAGTTTTTCTTAAAGGCAATTTTTTTCTTTCTTTCTTAAACCTAGGGTAAGATGAAACTATACAGTAATGTTAACTTTTCTTTAATTACGAGAATACTACTGGGTATTTTTTTAAGGAAATCCTTGTCTTACAAATGTCTTTTAAAGGAAGTAAGTTCTGAGGTAGTAACTTGGCCCCATAGATTGTTTAGGAGTTGTTGGGGTTTGTTTCTTCATGTGAGAATCTAAGATTATTTCTGGAAGACAGAACAGCTAGGTCCTGATCTGCAAAGCACACAAACATTTACACAATTTCCAGTTCATAAAGAGTGCCATGAAAAATAATTCATTATAGGCATATTTATTTGAAAGATTTCTTGGTGTTCTGCCTCAAGAAACGATGGCTTATTTGAAATGGAGAGAAGTGCCATAAAATGGGTTTCTTCAGCTCGATCAGGTTCAGTGAAGATCGTAAAGGACTGTAAAAGCCTGGATTCATTCAGTCTTGTGCCTTTGTAAAGACATCCTGTGAATGTTTTGTATCATTGCTGTCAGATGTGATTTCCTCTGCCGCTGCAGATGTGCACAACAGATTTACTGTTACAAGCAATACACAGTAAATTCCTGATATGAACGCATTTAGGGCCACTGCCAGATGTCTAATTTTAATAATAAGTTTGTATATCCTAGTTTTAGAGGTACAATTAAACTGTGAACAATAAGAATAAAATCTGTGGAGGACAGGTATTACCACTTTATTGTCATAGTCAATCTATGGTGCTCAATAAAATGAATGAATTAATTTTGGTTTTGTGTTGTTACAACAGGATTACTATCATCTAGGTCTCATTCAACAAATAGTGGATAGGGAAATGTCTTTATTACAGCTGTCTGCATGGGAAGAAGGTCACCTGTTGTTCCATCTCTTCTCCGACAGTCTGGATGCATAATTATCTCTGTCAAGCTCCAGGATGCATTAGGCAAATGCAGTCTCATTTCCATCCTCAGCAAATTAGTGATGTTGAGAGATCTGCTGGCTGGCCACCACCAGCCTGTTAACTGTACAATTGCCTGGGAAACATTATCTGACTTTGTGAAGGGCTTATCTGTTTGCTACAGGTACAGGGAAATGGTGCAGTGGGGTTTTAATACTTATCCTCTTTCTAGCTTTCCCTTTGACAGAGTTTAAGCTGGTACAAATAGCAAGGGCTACTTCCACAACTGAGGGTGTGCGGGAGTTGCTCAGAATAAAAGCCTCATCTCGAAGAGAAAGAGAGTGAGAATACAGGTCTAAAATCTACCTTTACTTAAATTAGTGGGTTTGTGAGACACTTCTAAAAGTTCCTAGTGTTTACTGTAACATTAGGCAAGTCAAGACCTGAGCTTTCCAGAAATTCAATATTGTTTAAACTGAATGAGAAATTCTATTATTGGTAGTTGCTGCTCTGTATTTACCCCTGTGGTGATTTCCAAGGTATACTGGAATTTATGTTTAGGTGTTAATATTAAGAGATGGATGAATTATAACAATCAGAACAGAGAAGAAATAAAGGGGTTACTAAGGGAAGTCTTCCCTAAAAACTTGTCAGTATAATGCTCCTTTCTGGCCTTAGATAACCCAGTCTTACCTCACCTAAAGATGTCATAATTTATTCCAATTAACTCCTACATTGAAAACCATAGCATGCTTCTAGATAGTGTGTATTCCAGAAGGACACTCAGTTTTGATTTAAAGTCCTTGAGACATGAAGGACCCAGCACTCCCCTGGGTAGTTTGTACCAGTGGTTAGTCACTTGCCGTGGTAAAGAAAGAAAAGAGAAAAGTCTGTCTTGAAGTTTGAAATGGATTGTCTTTGACTCTCAGCCTTCACTTCTCGTAACGCCTAAATGAGCAGTTACATGGCCCCAAACTGCCCTTGTTCTGGCTTGCAGGAATCTGGAAAGTAGTTAACAAAGGGTGGCTGTAGGCTGCAGGCCTTCCAGACTGTTGTTTCCAATGATGGCAGCTGTCTGAAATTGCAAATAGAATGTGACACAGACTCCTTTCTCATTTCCCATTTTCAGGGCCTTTCTTTGGTTGGCTCTGTGGCTGCGTTGTTCCTTTTCAGTTGTGTTCTCTTCCTCTGGCTCACCTGGGCCATGCTCCCACTGAAGGATAAGTCAGCTGGGTGATGTGCCCTGTAGTCATGTACCCAAGTAACCCTTGGTTGCACATTAGGATCAGAAGTGGCTATGTTCCACCCTCATTTTAGGGAGAAAACACGTGCAGAGGTTGTCTGGGGTTCAGCTGTACAGTTATTTTTCTTCCTAGTAGCTGGTGCAGTGCTGTGTTTCAGCTTTAGTCTGAGAACAGTGTTGATAACACGCCAATGTTTTAGTTGTTGCTCAGTAGCACTTACCCTGATCAAGGAGTTTTCAGCCTCGTGCTCTGCCAGTGATGAGGGTCACGGTAAGCTGGGAGGAAGCAGAGACAGGACACCTGACCCAAGCTGGCCAAAGGGGTATTCCATACCACAGCACGTCATGCCCAGTATATAAACTGGGGGGAGTTACCTGGAAGGGACTAATCGCTGGTTGGGTCTGGCGGGGTATTGGTCAGTGGGTGGTGAGCATTTATATTGTATATCACTTGTGTTTTCTGAGCTTTCATTTCTTCTTCTGTTGTTTCTTCTTCTTGTTATTGGTATTCTTTCTATTATCACACATTTTACTTTATAAACCCCATACTTTTAAAGAATTGTTTCTGAGGCTGACAGTTAGAGAATCCTTCTCTTTTCAGAGCCATAGTAACATCATTTAGTATACATTACAGCTTCCCACCGTAGGGTCTCCCTAAATCCTGGTCTGAAGCAAGCATGCTTGACTACAATCAATCTGGATCACACGCTTTAGTAAATTCAATTTACAAGTGTCCTTCTTCAAACTACCCCTCCTTTCCTAGTAAAAATGAGACAGCATGCAGACAGTTTTAAGAATTATCCCCTGGGCCCTGTTAAAGAAACCAATTCATAGATACTCATGTGTTAACCACATGTGTGTCACTTTGCCAGTAAGCACTTAGAAGCTAATGGTGATAGGGTAATGAAAATAGCTGAAACCATGGAAGGCCACTTAAAAATATGCAGACTTTTTGAAAAACAATTAATTACCAAGCCACTGGGCTATTAACATAGAATATCAGAATAAGAAGAAAAGCTCTTAACAGTCCTGCCAAACCATTATCAGCAATTCTTGCTTTCTTCAGGCACATCCTTCTCTCCTCCCCGCCTCACCCCCTTATATTTCCTTGCAAAGAGTAGAAGCCGAGTGTCAAATTGCTTCCCTGATTTCAGAGGTCCTGAAAGTCTCCCTGACTGGGTATGACAGATTAACAATGAAAAGGGAAGAGACAATGGTACAGTCAAGCAGCCATCCAAAAACCACATTAATTGAGAGCTAATAGTTGATTAGTAAAATCTTCCCATCATTTAAAGATGCATTTTCCACAGTGATGAAAGCCAGGTCTCCTAGACCTGAAGTCAATGTCTGGTATTCTAGGTCAGTTCCAGGGAAGGTTTACATTGCAATTAGCATGGCGCTTGGGTAGGCATATGTGCAAGTTAGCTTTTAATATCAGAGCTTGGAGAAGATTCAGCAGTGTAGCTAAAAAAAAAACCAAAAAGCACACTCAAACTGAATTGTGTGCTGCTATTAGGGTCTAGTCAAGCTAATGAATCACATAAGGCCTTGAGTAAGATTGTAGAAGATATTCAATATCACTTTGGGATTGAAAAGCAAGTAGTGTCATCTTCTTCAGTGCTGAAGACTACATTGATGTTTTATCTTGGTTTTCCTCTGTAAGACAAAAGAAGAGTCAGTGTGGAATTTGCAGCATGCGAACTATAATTTTCTCAAGTCCTGAGTGTCCTATCTGTGCAATTAGTTACTGGTAACTATTGCATCCAACCTACTTTAAATTCTGTCAGGTGGCTCTGTGAGATGTTTTTCTTCTTGATCTGCTGATACAAAATTCCAAGTTTTTTTTATTTTAATTCTGGAATATAAGAATATATGATGATGAAAGAAGTTGCAATTAGATGAGAATTCAGGGTCAAATGTATGTATTTTAAAGAATATTCGTAAATAATCCCATTTTGTTATCAGATTGTTAATTCTTTACAAGATGCAAAAATAGGTGTTATTATAGAAATACCTTCCCGTTCAAGAGCTCACATGCAAAAAATGCTTGGGGTTTCTTTTTTTAAACAGCTATGACTTTGTGGTCTTGATTAATTTTTTGTTGTTTCAATAGTATGAAATATAAATTATAAATTGTGTATTTTAATTCTAACTTTTTATTCAAGATTTTCTAATACATGTGTTTGTATATCTGTTTTTATAGATATATATAAAAGAAAATAGAGTTATAGAAGAAACATAAACACTACTCCTTTTCCCAGAAGAACCTATACCACTGCCTGCCAGAAATCAATTTCCATAGAAGGTCGTTACCTTACAACATTAATGTCCTTAAGTCTTGTGATACGTGTCTTTTTACTTTTTTCCAAAAGCTTTCATTGTGAGAGTAAGGTGATGAAGGAGGAACCGTGGTTTTCGTTAGAAAATCTCAACATTGTCTCCTATCTGACAGCTCGTGAAAATGTACCAGCTAAATCTGTTTGACTTTTGTAGTCACCTGAACCTCAAGAGGCACACTGCGGAAACTGAAACAGCATCTTCTTGATGTTTGGGTAACTGCACGTCCTCCCTTATTTCTGAGGCATCCTCTGACTGTATGACTATGCCGAAAAAGAAGTGAGAGGCCATGATCTCCTCAATCACTGGTTACTTGATTTTCCATATTTCTTAGCTACTATTTCATTCCCCAACTCCATTTCCAACTGCCCCAACTAGCTGCCACAGTGACAAACTCAGAGGTGACTAAGGAGAGTTCATTTCAGAGGACATGACTGTACTAATATGGCCTCAATCTGTCCTAAACAATCATCTGACAGCATCCAACCCTCAAACACCCATGCAAGCCTTCATGGCATCAGCTAAGGAATGCAATAAATAGCTTTAGGCCTCCCTGGCAGCTGTGATACAGTCCCTGTGCTATTTTAGACACTTTTAACTGAAACAAAGCATACAATGAGCAATAAGAACATCTCAGGGACTGAAGACGACCCTATACAAACTGCTATATAGTGTGGGCATGGTCAGCCTGTTGTATCACTAGCCCTGGGATTTCAAGGCTGCCTGGCCTTGGGATCAGTGCCAGCCTCTAAACAGTATGGTTGACTTTGGAAAATGAGGCTTTTGTGTGTATATGCAAATCTAATTAGTACATTATTTTTCATTACGCCAATTTTCTCCAGCAGCCAAGCCAGATCGCCATTTACCAGGTCATTAATGATTTGCCTGATAATCAGATCTAAATTGATTTTAACTGTTTGTTTTAAATCCCTAGGGATTAGAATACCTGGATGTTTTAATGCTACTGGGGAACCACTGAAAATCCAACTGACTAAGTAATGCTTGGTATGTTTGTTCAGTTAATCCTAACAGCTCAAGCTTGTTCCAATTAATTTTATACCCAGACAACTGCCTGAACTTTTTAGTGTATTTTAACAATTTGTGTATAGATCTTTACGAATCACTTCAAAATAGAGCAGCCTGAACTCTTCTTCACAGGACATGAAAGTTTTAAAGTTTATGGAACATTTCTCTGCATGCTGGTAGATAGAGCAACAAACATTTGTTCCTGGGCTTAGCTGAAGTGCACAAGGGGTTCTACTGGAACTGGTGTATAACATTATATTTATAACTGGATTGGCTGAGTGTCAAGACCTTGGTTTCCTCAAGGCAGTCCTAACAACTGTTCTTGCTAGGAGACCTAAAATCAGGAAGGAAAAATTTACCTATAGACCCATTTTTCCTCCAAGTCCAGTTTGCAGAATGCAGAAATTGCAACTCAAAAGTATTTTAACACAGACCACCTTGTTCTCTGGGACCAGCTCAGAGTAGACATAGTCTCGCAACAGAAAGAAAGGCAGCCCAGCTTCCCCATTTATGGGGCCATCTGGAGACTCTTTTGGTCCTCTCAGATTAAACACACCTGGAGGCCCTTACTGGGCTAATAGCCTTTAGCAGGTTACTAAAACAAAGGCAGGAGACTTACATATGGGCAATGTTCTAGCTTGTCCCTTAGTAACAAGGTCTCCTGTAGCACCAACACATTTCTGCAGAAGCCCAGTTAACAACTTGGGGGCTCCTAGTTTATTTTTCATCCATTTCAGGTAATTCTATTCTGTATGAGATAAAATTAGGGAAAAGTAAGCCTAAATCTCCAAAGAGGTCACTCTCGAGTATTCTGCCATGCTCTCCTTCAGATTTACATGCCTGAGACACCCTTTTCATCTGCCACCCATGGGCCATGTGCCTCCACACACAGGTGTTCACCATCTTTATTACTGTATACCCAGGTGCCCTTTATGGCTTGGTTCTTGCAGGCATGGTTTTCTAACTCAGGTTTCCCACCTTGAGGCTGTGGGAGCCTACAAAATCAGCAGGTGTTTAGTTAGTGTAGCTGTATCCTACACATTTAGAAGTAAAGTATGACTGTGGCTGAATGAGGGGAGGTGAGGGCTTTCCCTCTGCAGTTTACAATCCTGTTTGTGATATTAAACTGTTGCTTCACACTTCTCACACCTCTGGTTTTACTCCATCAGAAAACAGGGGTAGTCCTAACAGTCCATGGTTATGATGGAGCTGTTGGCTCTTGGCAAGGCTGTAAGCTGCCCAATTGTCCATCTTCCAACAAAGCTCCTCTACAACCTGGACCCTCTCTGCTGCTGTCAGGAGAGCTGCTGTATGTTCTGGAAATGAAGAAATGTAGTCATCCACAGGAGAGATGGTGGGGGTAGCACCACCTGCACTGTAGTCAGCCCTCATTCTGGGGCAAGATCACCCTTTTGTGTCATTGCAAGTTCACAAATAGACCTTTTACTGGGAAAACATTTTGATCCTTTAAGCCAAGAGCTTATGCTACAATAGCTTGTCAGACCCATAAGCCAAGATTTTCTTTAGGAAAGACTGAAGTTTTATTCAATGTCAAGCATATCCAAGACCTAATGTGTTTCTCCTGCAAAGGAACAGCTGTCTTTTCTCTGCACAGTTTGCTCTGGCCCTGCAAGTCTAGAGGGCCAGAAATGGACTCAGCAACACCCTGTTCACCAGTACTCGTGGTCAGGGAGAGAGGAAACTCCTTCAACAGTGGTACAAGCTCCTCCTCCACTGCATCTAGGCAATTCACCTATTCGAACAGGTATATTGGGCATGGTTGACTTCACCGGATGGCTGGTGGCCTGATGTCTGGTGGTGAACAATGGGCTGCCTGAAGAACTAGGGGTTTGGCAACCAAGAGGAGGCTGGGAGGAACTTGTTGGGAAGAACTATTGGACTGAACAGTGTCATATTCTTGTGAAAGAGGGGCAGCACATCATACCAGAGCCATTACATTGGAGGGAGATAATATGCCTAGCAGTATGAGTCTCTGGGGACATGCACAATGCCAGAGGCCAGCAGAAATGTATCAGCACCTAAAGGGGCTTATAAGTCATTTCAGGCCAGATTGGAAAAGTCTGCTGGAGGGTGTTGGGGGAGGTGAGTGCACCTAAGGTATCATTTGCATTTAGAGCACCTTGAAAAATTGTTTTGAAGACTGTGTAAACAAGGAGTTCAGCACTCGTGCTGGGAGCTAATATCCCGAGACAATTTGCACAAGCACTCCCCAGAGTAAGGAAGGGACCCATGGTCTCAGAAATACAAGCATCGTAGAGATGCTGAGAGTAAAGGAAAATATAGCAGTGACCAAAGTGACTGGCTGTAAGAAGTTAGCACTGAGTGCCAGTCTGAAGTATACCTGCTAGGTATTTCTCATGTGCTTTTTCTACCCCCAGAGCAAGAAAACAAGTCAGTGTTTTTTGTTGACAGCTGCAAGACAAACAAAAGGCTGGGGAAAAGCTTACTCCGAGCCCTCCTCACTGTCTTCACAGAGGGAGGGCAGGAGCAGGAGGGGGAGCTCGCAGCAGGGGTGAGGTTGGCGTTTTGGAGAGCAATGGCAGGGCTTGGGGGGAGACAACAGGAAGCAAGAACCGACGGTCTCCCTGCCCGGTGCAAACACATACAGACTTAACCTACAGCTGAACTTTTGCCCTTGAGTCACCAGTGCCATTAGGACGCAGGTCAAAAGGTTGCAGGGTGACAGAAAATGGAACTTTATTGAATGAAAGAGAAAATGAAAAAATTCCTTTGTTTGCTTAACTCTGTGTGGTTTGTATAGCCACTGTGATCCCATAATGGAGTCCAGAGTGAAAAAGTAACTTGATTTATCACATGCAAAGAAAAAAAAAAGGGGGGACGGGGACGTTCACTAAGGGAATAACTAAAAAAACAGTGAAAGAATAAAACCCCAAATCCCTAAAACATTAGAATAAATGTGACTTTAATCAATAAAAGCCCTTTTATATAAATGAGTCAGAGAAAGAATTTTCGTTCTTTAGGAACAAGTCTATATTAAGAACGCCAGTGTATATATCAGTGTATATTAAGGACACCAGTGAGGCATATTAAAAGAATATTCTTCCTGTTTGAGTCAGGAAAAATGTGCATGTATATGAGCATCTGGCTTAAAAATATGTATAATCCATCTGCATTTATATGCAAATGGAAAACCCAGATATTTATAATCAGTCTGAAGAGAGAAAACATCTCTGGATAGGTAAAGAGAAAAAGGGTACAACTGGTAACGCTCTGACCAAAATTGGAGATTCCAAATGAGTTCTGTTAAATGTAACCTTAAATCTCAGCACATTTGGTGTGCTTAATATATGTTGGGTTTTTTTGATTTTCTTGACAGAATGTCATCCATCAGTAAAGGTATGACTGGTTAAAACGAAATATTTTAAAATACCAGATTTTTAGTAGACCGGCATATTCTGAGTCAGCCCAAAGAGAGTTATAAAGGCTAAAGTGCTAATTCTGAGCTGTGTCACTAGTGAGATAGAAAGCAGTGGAGCTAGAGCACAAATCTAACGAAGTCCAAAGCTATGTCAGGTAGTATTTTTCAGAATATATAGGTAGTACTTGAGGGCAGGAAGCTGAAATGCTACTTGGTATGAACAGGGCATTAGAAGCTGACTTCCAGCTGGAGCTCCTATCCCTTCCTCTGTGGTGTCTTTCCCTTTCCCTCCCCTTTTCATCAGCCAGCTCATGACCTGCATGGCTGTAACAATTACATCTGTGTCCTCAGAGTGCCTCACAGCCTCTTGTTTTTGATCGCTATGAACAACTAAACCATCTGGCCTGCCACTTAGCTCCAGAGGGTGATGTGCTCTACAGATAATGTCTCCAAGGGTCTTCATTTCCAGAATATGCCTATGTATTGCTAATTCTTTTTGTGTTGTGTCACAAGCATAGACCACCTTTTTCTCATCCTTTCAGCTAAACCTCTTATTCGGTCTTATTTTGCATGTTGCAGTCATGTATCTCAGTTACTGCAATATCCTGTATTTTTGTTGCTGACGAATCATGCTCCCTTCATATCTATTTGGACTGCTGCTGTCAAGACTTTTATCCCCATCTGTTTCCTTGGGTTTGTCAGAACTCTATTTGTCTCCTTGCACTGTCTTCTTCACTGTAACAAATGCACTACTTTTCCCTGTTCCCACTTAAATGACACTGTATGCAGTACTAAAAGGCCAACTGTTACCTCCATTTGGACTGTGATACCAGTTTCCATCATCTCCTTTTCAGTTTTCAGACATGCGTTTTGAGAGAGAAAGATGAAATCCCTATAAATGCATGTAAACCTGCTTTGTTTTCTGACCTCAAAAAGTCTATTCGATTGACCAGTGGGTGCTATTGCAGTTTCCTTCAGCTCTCCCATCAAGTTGTCTGATTCTATCTAGTGTAAGCACTCAGACCCCTGAAATCTTCCTTTTTTGTTATCTTTAGTACAATGCCTAAAGCAATGGGGTCCTCATTCTTGACTAAGGTTTCCAGTTTCCTTGGGTAATACAAATAGTAATTATTAGTAATAACGTTCTCAGTCACATAAAGCTAAATCAAGAGTAGCTCCATTAACTGTAAAGTATAAATAACTCACATCTATATAGGTATAATGGAGAACAAAATTTTCTCCTTATTTTAGTTTCTCTGTTCACCTGTCGAGACAATGTAATTACCATATATCTCCCCTTACACCCCACAAGTCTGTAGAAAATGTGGTTTTAAGAAAAATAGAAAAATCAAAATGTATAATAAAACATATTTCGTGTGCAATATTATGAATTAACTTTGAGGCAGTGGATTAAATGCCTATGAAATTCCTTAAAATGCTATTGAAAAATAAGCTTGTTTCTACATGAATTCTTGAAGGCACTTTAAGTTTCTTTTCTCATTCTTTCTGTTTTCTTTTTACAGCATAGTTAGACACATCATAGTTTACCGGCTTGTGACTTTTCCCTTTGAAAACAATGAAAGCTGCTTTTAAGGTCATGGGAAGAATCTGAAAGAAGGATTTTAGATTTTGTAAAGCAAACTTGCTTCTGGTCTAAGACACTTTATGCCAAGTTTCAGTGAGCTTTTACAGCCAAGTTATACACTTCCTCTGACATTTTTTTAATGTTACCAGACAATTTGGCTGCATGGTATTGTTATCAAAATGCTAAAAGAAAAACTCAGCAACTCATTATGCTGAGGAACTAGTGGCACTAGACGGTTGTTATGATTTC
>NW_009931562.1:0-42823 GCF_000696875.1 Nestor notabilis | reverse complement strand
TTCAGCAGGTATTAACATGTTTGGAAAAAGAGAAGAAAGGATGGTAATAAAGGTTAGAATTTTTTTGTGGGTGGATGAATGATTAGGTTTCAGCACACTGCCAGAGACAGAAAGTAATTTGTGGAAGGCATTGTTCGAAGCAGAGATATTTTGGGAGTAGAAGTATTGCGCATTGTGTACTGTATGCCAACCTTTTGGCAGGTCATGTCAGAGTGGCAGGAGAAATTTAGAAAAAAAAAAAAAGACAAACGCCACTGTATTTCATCATCTTCACCTACTCACCAGGAATCTGGTGCCTGGAAAATATGAATCTAGCAATTAAATTTGTTTTTCGCAACAGTAATATATGCTAGACAATATAGATACAGCTTTATAAACAAAGGCAGCATATTCTGTACAGTCATCAAGGGTTTCTGTAGCTGTTACAGAAGGGAATGTAAAAAATGCCGAAGATTAGGGTAGAAGTCTTCTTTAGCCAACTAACGTCTATCTTTGGTATGGCCAAAGCATCTGTGGATGCACCTTTAAATTGAGAGATTTGGAGTACAGTAGCAGACTAGGTGATTCATTCAGACCAAACATTAGGTATAAGACTTGTAGATGATTGAAGTTAAAGAGATGAATCTCACTCACAGAAACTACCTACACTTGTTGTTTTGGCCCTTCTTATTGTGGGTGTAAAGAACTGACCTCTGATCACTGCTGGCAGCAGCACAGCTGCAGTCATGATGTTGAATGCAGCAGAATACATTAATACAAAACCAGCAAGATGATCCCATTTAATATTAAACAAATCCACTGTGAAAAAATATGGATCATTTGAAAAAACCAAATAGTCTCTGTAAAACCCAACAAAAATAGGTTAATTACTTTTCAGATATCTGCAAGTGCCATGTGCAATCAGTCCATAGCTTCTCTGTGAAAACTGTCAGCTTGTTGTGGTAGTGCTACTGCTGGGAAATAAGGAAGATGCCCCTCATTTAGCACAGACCACAGAACAGCTGCCGGATATGAATGCCTTTCAGTCACTGTTGATCAGGGATCGATTCAAATTAGTGACCTAGATATAAAAGGATGCATATTGAAGAACAGATTTCCTATACCGTTCTCTCTTCAATAATGAGAAATGTAACTGTCTGCCACATTTAACTTTCAGCTATCAAATATAGAAGAAATAGATGACCTCAGAGCTTGACAATATGAAAAAAAATCTCAAAAACTTAGGACATTTTTCCTGTTAAGTGCTTTTATGTTTTGTTTGTGTTTGTTTGACAGCTTCCTCACTGAGGTTGGTAGTTAGGTGTTTACAATATTGGGCAAATGCAGGAAACTAATATTTTGTTTTCCACATTTCCTCATAAAAACTCGCTTTATAAATGGTTTCTCAATCCTAAACTTCTTATATTACACTAAAACCCTCAGGGAGGGTGTGCTTTCAAATGCTAGGCTAGAGCTCTCAGGATTTGGATTCCAGTCCTTGGCTTTGCAAGAACTACCTCTATGGCCTTGGCAAGCCACTTATATTTTCTCCATCTCAGATTCCCATTTATAAATGGCGAAAAGTAATGTTTCCCTATCCTGGGAATATTTTGAAACTAAAGTCACCGGTAACAGAAAGACACTCTTCTACATGTATAAAAATGATCAATTTGACAATCTTATTGTGCTTTTTTGACTAGCTAATATTTCCTTTGAAGGCTGAGTTGGGAATTCAAGGCTGAAATGCAAGATTTATGGATATCATTTTCATGCTTATGGTCTTTAGAGATAAAAACAAACAACACTCCCCTCCCCCCAACCACTGCAGAAAATGGGTCAATCGAAAATTATCACAGTGACAGGTTTTTCCTTTCATTAGGATTACAAAACACCCCACGTTAGTAAGAATTGTAGAGATTTTTCTGACAGAATTAATTATTCTGAATGATTAGTTTGTTATGTTCCTTGCAGGCACTGAGTTTGGAAAGAGGAAGTGCTTTGTCTTTCAATTAAAAATATCCAAACAGCTCTGTGGAGTCATGATTTGAGAAACCAAAACAAGTCTTTAACCATAGATAAATGAAGGTTGGCTGATCCCAGTTTGTAGAAAGCCAGAGGAAGCCCTCTGCTCTGACCCCACGCCCTCTGGAATCACAGCTGGTGCACGAGCACAAAGACAACTTGGATGTAGCTGCTGCTGTGGGCACTTTACACAGGCTAGATTGTAAATTTGTCCATTTATGAGTGTCCTGTGGGGGTTCCCACCAACTCAGAAGACAAAGCAAGAGTTGAAGCGAACAAAACATATCCATAAAGGCTCCTCTGATTGCCACTATTAATAAAATAGAGGCCATAAACAAATTTACTGTGTGCTGTTTCTTAAGTGGGGGAGCAGGAAAGCAGGGGATGCCTCTCTTGAAGTGAAGGAGGTGTGTGTGCTACACAGGATAAGTGCAGAAGGTATATATGGTCTTTGAAAAATAAATCTGGCTGCCAGAAATGTTTTTCTTTACACATAATACTGGGCTGTGGACATGAATTCCAGTCTACCTGAAATTTCAGATTGCCTTGGAAGGAACTGGCAAATTTACATTTGCAACACACGTAAAACAGATACATTGGGATTTCTGGAGTGGTTTTATTTTTTCTTTATATGAATTCAGAAAGGGAAGAATTTGAATTTGAAATTGTCCTGGCAGATATCAGCATAGCGCAGTGTACTTCAGGGTCCACCTTGAACTTGCGTATTTGTTAGTTTCATTCACCTTTTCTAGCAATAAAGACAGCATGCTTATTTTCGATACCAGCACCTATTATGAAGCATTAGATATGGTCCAAAAATCACAGCAGTTTTATACAAGTGACTCAGGTTTTGGGAATTATTGACACAGAAAGCTACATTTCTTTAAAAATGCCAGGCCCAGTGGTTGCTTCCTGTCTGGTGTGCAAAGAGACCAGTTCACACAATTGTTTCACTTCCAGGCCACAGATGTCCACACATTTTCCAGAACTCCCTTCTCTGGTTTCCTACTCATGCTAAGAAGTTCTGTAAAGCACAGCAGAGGCTGGTAAAGTGGGAAATGAAGCTTGGGTGGAGGTAATAATGCAGCAACCTTTTCAGCTCTCTTGGCAGAAACAGTTTTTGTCTGACTGTGTGGCAGTCATACCTGTTCTGCTGTAGTCAGCCTTGTAGTGCTGGTACCCATCTGGAAAACTTCACTGCTTCCAAAAGCTGCTACTGTTAAATTAACTGCATGGATTTCCGAGTGGGCAATGAAGACCCACAGCAAAAAACAGTGGATATTCCCAGTGGGTCTGCAACTCAAGCAGGTGGTAAGGAGTATCTCTGTGGCCCAGCAGTGGGAACTCCTATAACGGGAGAGACCCTTAGCCTGGGATTAGTCCCTGGCAATGTGACCCACTGAGGTGCACGGCAAATGCCAAAGTCATAGGATATTAGAACATGAAGATACTACTTGTGCTGTAGTTTTCTGCATTGCACTTGGATCCTTTTTTGGATAATTGGGTTTTAGGACTTGGAAGAAACTTTATACTGAAGAAAACTGGATAACTAGCACGGCACTTAATCTGCTTCCCAGGGGACCAAGCATCAAACATAGCCAAAAGGTCCATGTGGATTTTCTATATTTTTTTTGTTCCTTAATGTTAATTAGTGCCAGGTAAGTTCTGGGTAGAAACCGGACACCTAGCTTAGCTGGAATTCATGGTCTGGAAACCACTAAGAAAAGCCAGTTCCCTTGTTTCACATCTCAAGCCTAACACCACGTGGTCACACTCTGTCATGCAGTAATGCTGACAGCAGCGCAGGAAATAGCTTGGAGAAACACCCTCATTCTGTTTCATTTGGAGTTCATTTGTTCTGAAACTTCCAGTGACAAAATTATGGTGCAGTTTTAATAGGAGTATGTGTCTAAACTCATACTTATGTTTTTTCTGCAAATCTGGGTTAGAAGATCTCATTTTTCTCCTCCCACACATGCACGCTCTGCCAACCACACAAACAATGATCTGTATTCATCCACACTGTAACTGTTGACATCATCAGCCTACAACAGAGATAAATTTGGTCCAGTGAGGCGAAGTGCTGTGAAATGGCTTGATTTTTCTCTTTTACCCAAGAAAAATGCATCTGGAAACTTACCATGCTTTCATGCTGACACACAGGAAAGTCTTCATCATTATCAGGTGGTTGATTTCCCTTCAGATTCATGAGAGGGTTTTTTAAATAGATGCTTAAATGCAAATGCAGTGCATGATGTTCTATTTTTTATTGCAATACAAATCCATGAGTATGTTGTCATTCTGCTTATAAACAACTTTTTAGAATTATCAACATGAACTTTTTTTTTCTCCAAAAAAGTGTTAGGTGTTTCATGCCTGCCTTCTCTTCTTAAGAACATTTGACTTCCTTTCCATGAGACCCATGATCCAAAGATGGAGTATTCAGAAGTGCCTAAGTGGTTCTGGAGACTAATACGCATTTTCAAAAGTAGCTTGAATAATGACATTGGTAGGCTTTAGGAACATAAAGTCAGAAAGAACTCAAGAGCCATGTCACTCATTACGATAATGTCTCTTAGCTAGTTAAATGAGAGTGGTGCACACAACCTTAAGTTATTTTCCTAAGTTGACTGGTATGTAGGAAGCAACAGTGCCAAAGACTAGGATATGCAGCACTTGACATGCTGAGCAGAGGTACAACCTGAAAATAAAAAACATGAAAAAGATATATCTGAGAATTAACTACATCCATGAGATAGATGCCTCTGAAATGTAGATCTAGAGCCAGAAGGTGCCTTTGGATGAACATGGCTGGATTGCTGTTTTCCTTTAACAGTTAACTTTGTAAGTGCAGTGACCTTTACTTGAAGGAATGTGAACTTCAATTTCTGTACAGTATAGTGGAACTGGAGAAAGAAAGGTTTCCTAAGAGTGGATTTTATTTTTTAATCTCAAATTTATAACAGAAAAGATAATAAAAAATTGCTGTTCACAAACTAGAAAGCTCTTATTATAGTTAATATAAGCAATAAATTGTGTTGTTAATAGAATTAGTGATCAAGTTGTTCACAATGAAATATGAATGACTAACCCCTGATACTCGCAGATTTTTATTTTTTTCTTCTGAACTCCTCAAAATATGAAATGCTGCTTTAAAATGTGTTGCAAGATCAACATTTCAGATTCACCTGTAAAGCAGTTATTACAAATGGGACCTAGAAATTACCATATTTGAAATTTTCGAGTTTTCTTTGGCTTTGGTATAATCGAATTCAGATTATCTCCCTGAAAAATTGCTATAATAATATTTAAACACTTGCAGAAGACTTAATTAGCTAATTGATATTTATACAGTCATCAAAGAACATTGTCTGTGAGATATGCTAATATTAGTACAAGAATTTCATTGAAAATTGAATTTAAAAAGTAACTCAAAGGTTTAAATTCCATACTGTATTTGAATGTATTTTATTTAAATTCTTTTGTATTCTTTAATACAAGAATGAAAACTAAATTAGTAGCACTCCACCCCACCCCACCCCACCCCAAAAAAAAATAAAAATCAGGGAATCAAAGCCATGAAAACAAGAGTATGGGAGCAGGAAGATTTTGTAATAAATACTCATCTGATGTTTGGACCAAACCACATCTTTCCTCTTTGCCCTGTGAAGCTGATTTTCATCTTGCTGCATGGTTTACACATTCCACAAATAATCCCATGCAGAGGACAATTCTGCATGCTGGCAATTCAGCCACTGGTGCCAATCCTTCAAAAATTGACTCCTTGTAGTGCCTAGAAAACTGGATAAAAGTGAGAACAATTGTCTGGTTCAGAGTGAAGCTTTAGTCTGGTTCGGGACCACTTGCCCCTGATGCAGATAACTTTTTGGTGCTATCACTTTAGCTATCACTGCATGCTCAAGGGCAGAGAGTCCTATGGTAAAATACAGGTATAATTAACTGTGAGGTTCCTCTGTGGCAGTGCTGCCCACAGTGCTGACTAGCCAGTCTAGGGAGTAAATGTAGTATAACTAGAATCCACCACCTGCATGAGCCAGCATGGTACATTACACAAGCTCTGAAACTAAACATCTCATATTGTAAATTAAAAATGGAAATGGGAATGTTTACCTGGTAGGATGTCCTTCCTCTTATTAGGAAGAAGTTCTTTCCTGTGAGGCTGGTGAGGTACTGGAACAGGTTGCCCATAGAAGCTGTGGATGGTCCATCCCTGGAGTGTTCAAGACCAGGCTATACAGGGCTTTGAGCGACCTGGTCTAGTGAAGAGTGTCCCTGTCCATGGCAGTGGGGTTGGAACTAGATGATTTTTAAGGTTCCTTCCAGCCCAAACCATTCTATGATTCTGTGATTTTATGATTCTGATTCTATTATCTTCAAGTTTCATACACGATGAAGAAAATATACCAGAAAAAGCAATCAAACCTTAGGACATTAAGGGAGATCCCTTTTCTCCATGTCTGCTGGAGAAGAAGTTGAGAAAAATTCACTGTGCCCAGTCAAATAGAAAAAAGTGCCTGGCTGAATCTGTGTAATCCATCACTATATCAGGCTGGGCCAGGCACCACAGCTCAGCTCAGAGTGAGGCAGTTATAACAGAACACTGCAGTAATTCAGTTGCTGAGGAGTCGTGCACAGACTACCACAGGCCATTTGCACAATTTCTAAATAAGAAGGAACTGTTTATTTCACAGAATCATCTGGAATCACAGCAGGTTTGAGGCTGTTTTGAGACACTCCAGATGTGTCTCACCAGTGCTGAGTAGAGGGGAAGAATCACATCCCTGCATTAGAGCTGACAATACTCTAATGCAGTCCAGGAGGCTGTTTGCCTTCTTTCCTGCAAGGGCACGTTGCTGGCTTATGGTTGAATGTGACGTCCACCAGGACTTCCAGGTCTTTTACTGGAGAGCTACTATCCTCCTGCTTGGCTCCCCACTTGTACTGATGCATGGCGCTGTTCCTACCCAGGATCAGAACATTGCACTTCCCTTTCTGAAACTTCATGAGGTTCTTGTCAGCTCATTCCTCCAGTCTGTTGAGGTCTCTCTGGGCACATCCATCTGGTCTATCATCCACTTCTGATTTTGAATTGCCTGTGAACTTGCAGAGGGAGAAGTCTGTCCCATTATCCCAATCATTAAAAACTTTCAAAGTTTTCAGAGCAGTAGATGTCTCTAAAATTAGTAGACACCTGCTCAGTTGTGAAGATGATACATGTATTACCATACCAAAACTCTCAAAAGGAACTGGCAGATCCATACTAGTAATTGTGTGACAATGGCAGTGATTTTTTCTTCTCTATGTGAATTACAAAAGTTTGGATGGCCTTTGCTTGAATTGCATGGTATAAGCAATTAATGGACAAAGTTCTGTCACCACACAAATCGTATGCTTTTTTTTCACCATGGCAAGGAAGCAGTCTCAAGTAATTGTTGGTATCCCTCTACACAGAATCAAAGTGACACGTGATATGCAACACTATGGATGTCTAGAACATACCGGGAAAAACTAAATTATGTCCCTTGTTGACAAATTCAGCCTCAAAATGTACTTTATTCAAGCTCAAAATCTGTTTAGAGACCAAGGAGTTCAAGGTAGCTGCCCAAGATCTGTGCTGTTTTTCCTCACAAAATGGATAACTCTTCAATGCCTCATGCCTTTTGAGTTAAAAATCAGAACCCTAGATTTGATGATTTGAAACCTCAGTAAACCTTTCAGATGCGTAAAAAGTCCACTTAGCTGCCCGGCACTTCTTCTACAAATTCTTCAGGATTGGACATGTGAAAAAGAATGCCAGAAAAAGACAACAGGGAGGAACACCTGGTGCTCTCCATGGCTAGAAGCCATCTCTGGCAGACAGGAAATTTCAGCACAGGAAGAGAGGAGCATTCTCTGACACTCGTGGAAATTCAGCTGGTTGCAGATGATGTCTTTTGAAACTGGTCAAATACCGTGGAAAAGACAAACTTCTAACCTGAGTAATAATCAGCCTCCTCAATAATCTTTCTGTTGCACTTTATGAGTGGAAGAAAATTAAGGTGTTTTCACTTCCAGTTCTTCGAATGCCATCTCAAAGAGATGCTGAGTGATGCAATATACAAATCCCATTGCTACAGAGTGAATGAATACCTGAAAGCTTAATCTGCCCGACAATACCTGAAAGAAATGTCAGACTTGGAAGGAAAGCTCCAAAGGGAAAAAAATTACCCACATGCTGACAGATCAGGCTTTCATTTCCCATCTGCTGGTGAGAAAGGAGATGAAGGTGATAACTGCTTGAAAGACAGTTGTATATTGATCCCCTTCCTGAGGAAAGGAAGATGTTATGCATAATACCTTCTTAGCTTCCGCTTGCGCTTCTTATGCACTGGGAGTGGTAAGCAAGGTTTTCACATGAGCTGTGCTGTAGCCCTTGAAAACCTGTGGCTCCAGCTCTCTGTGACCCACCAATCCACCACTGTAACTAATCTCAGAATCAGCAGGACTTTAATTTTTATTTTTTATTTTTTTTCCTGAGACTGAAGTGTGATTTGTCCTAATCAAACAGGTCAACAACACTCAGTCATATAAATCAGATCCTTACTGCCAAACCAAGATTTCCTGCAGGTTTTGCCTTTCACTTAATTGCTAAAAAGAGCCTCCTCACTCTTTTCACTTTCTGTCTCAGCCTGAGCTGTCCTCTGTGTCCACACAAACACAGATCACCTCTTTCAGTCCTCCAGGCCCATGCAAGCCCATGCTGCCAGCTGCTGCGTTACAATCTCACGTATACATAGTGCATCTCAAGAGCTTCTCTTCTGCTCAAGGGTCTACTCATTATGCTGTTTTCTGAACCCCAGGAAGAAGTGCTGGTGTTACACTGGACTTTTCTGGAACACATGCTTCATAACTAGTAGCCTGATTTTAAACCTCCTCCTCCTCTGAGTTAACCCATACACATCTCAGCTTATTCCTCAAACCACTCCAAGAACCTGTGCCTCAGCTGCATGGCTTAGACATTGGCACATGGCTGCTCTATCACCAAATCAGGAAGTTTATCAAGTATAGAAGTGAATTACATTTTTCCCAGTCTTGGTGATGTAAAAATGTTTTCGTCTTATGTTCCTTAGCTCAAAATTTGCTCATATAATTTCTTCATTAAAACTACATTATCATGATTCAGAAAGGAAATATTTATTTAAAAGATATTTCTGATAATGTTCTTAACCTGGAATAGTCCAAAAACGTTAGAATGAAATTGTTAATTAGAGTCTAATTTACTAACACAAATAGTCCCATTGATTTCAATAGAATTACATGAATTAGTGAAATGAGCAAGTTTTCCCTGAGGTAAACCTTTAAATTAAAAGTTGATGGAAATCTTGATATGTGGAACTGTTGACTGAATTGAAATATATAGCTATGATTCTGGACTCGTTTTTTACTTTAAGACTTGGTATACTTGCCTAAGTATATTTTACCCAACAGAGAAGAAAGGAGTGTCTCATTAGAAAAATGAAATGTCAGCATATTTCTATGTTTCTCTTCTTTACTCTTCACTTGAAATAACTGATTGTTTTAATGTGTTGGATTTTAAAAAAAAATTGAAATGATTGTAGAAAGTTAGGTCAAAACATTTTGGTGTAGTCTTTTGAATTAGGTAAAGTTAGATCCTTATCTGCTTCATGTTATTTATTGTTTGACATATTTGATTTGTAGCACCTAAAAGCCTGGATCAAGATGGCAAACCCATTGTGCTATACATGCCGAATCCTGCTTTCAGTGGAGCAGCAAAGAGATTTCATGGCCCATAACAACATCTATTACATGCACAAATGTGAAAAGGTACATTCCATAAGCATATGCATATGCCTGTGCAGGTGGGTGTGAGTGTATGCAGACACACTTGCTGATGCACATGTGCACTTTGCCCTCACTTGGAGAGTCTGATGTGCAATGAGAGAATTTTAATCCCATTTATTGACCTTTCTGTGGGAAAGAGGGGAGGGGGAAGCATACACACCTGCAGGTTATTTCCTTTAAAGAGATGACTTTAAGATAATGGAAATGAGGTGGAAGAAGTATAATGCCCATTGCCAGGAGCTTTGTTCACAAGGCATGCAATACATGGCATCAGAAGCCAACAGGGAACTGTTGCCACTGGAATGAAGAACAGTATTGCCAGGGATCATGGAGCATCAAGTACGATTGATTAGAGGTATAAAGTCTTAAGATGGCATCAGGGAAAATGTTCAGTGACCAAATCAATCTGCTAAATGACCTTTCCTTCATGTGCCTATAACATTATTCTTTTAAAGCTGAATTTGCATTCAGGCGCTTTAGCTTAGCTGGTTTTGAAGGCACTGGAAGCTTAGAGACCGTCTATGAGAAGATAACTTAGGACAAAGGGTTCATGAGAGCATTTATTTAGAATGAAAAATACCTGCCTGATATTTGAAAATGGAACTACAAGGGAATCCAGAAATAAGGTGCAAGAAGCATAACTTAGCTAATGTTTATTGGTGATAGGTAACTGATTACCATTTAAAGGGCATTCCTAGTCCACTGATGTCAGTGGCAGCTTTTTACATGTTTGGCTGGGTCTTGGTGAACACCATCCCCAGTCTCTAGAGATCATTTAAACAGCATGATTGGATACCATTTAAGGCAGTAGACTCCTAGGTAATTACATTGTCTATGGCAGGCCACATTTATGCCTGTTTAAGTATGACAGACTCTGTATTTCTTTTATGAAGTTCAGTGAGAGCTTTGGTATGTAAAAATTAAGACTGGGATATTTTAACCGTGTTAGAGATGGGTGTCTCTTTGGCCCTACTTCCTTCTAGTTTTATTTTGCTCAGAAGAGAAAAGAATTCATGCTGTTGTAAGCTCAGATTTAACCATTCACGTATTCTTGTCACATGTTTCCGTGTACTGTCATTCAGTCCTGACAAAAACAAAAAACCAAAAAACCAAAAACAAACAGAAAAACCCAAACCAAAACAACAAACCTCTTTTTGGTAATGAAATCTTTGTCAACATCAGAAATTCTTTCTCCTTCAAATTCTGTTTATGCCGAACTGTGCCCTGATGATTACTGATGGGGAGAAATTCATGGGTCTTTTATGATCTGAAGCAGATCTGAATGTGACATTCCAAACATGAAAGCTGCATGAGCAGCAGCATGGAGTTCCTGGCAGAAATCTCTGTTCTCAATATCCTCTGTCAGAAGAAATGTTTTCAGCTACAAGACCAATTTTTGCTCTTCACAACCGAGTAGTGAAAGTGCCTACTCCCAGATAAACTGCAGTATTCTGCAGATGTGTTTACACTGCTGTAAGTGGCAGGGGACTTTCATTGGTCATGTTGGTATCTTATATATGCTCTATAAAAGTTTCAAGCATGAAGATATGTTACAGTTTGAGCTTCAAGTGTTTCTTGATGGACTACTACACATAAATGTCCTTATTTTCTCATGTTTTCTGTTAAAATTTACTCTGCTAAAAGCTATTCAATCAGACTGAGTGAAAAAGTAGTATTTGGTATTAAACTTATAATACAATGTTACATCATTGGTTTTGACATATTTCATGATTTCAAGATCTTTTTGCAAGACAGCTTTTCATTTCTTTTAAGCCTGACAGCTGAACATACTCTTTGTTATGACAAAGTACTGATGCTCATATCTAAGAAAGATACCGATGTGATGGGAAATGTCAGAAAAGATTTCCATCCCCACACAAGGGTGTATAAAGGTTACACTACCAGAATCTGCTGTGCTTACATGTAAAAATAGTCCTTGTTCAAATATCTTGAATTCCCACGTTTGCCTCTTTTTTATCATAAGAATTCTTACACTAGAGTAACAGCTAGACTAATCTTTGAATAGTATTTATTTGTTGAAAATTCAATAGTGCTGATAACGATGGATTTCCCTTAGTCTGAGTACACATATGCAAGAGGAATTCTGTTGTTCTCACATCCTGTTTCGTCCAGTGTTTTGGTATCCTACAGCTGGCATCTGAGAAACGCGGGAAGTACCCCATATAAGAAACTATTAGCATTGCACTGCCTTTAGCAACTATCCACAGACACTAGTCTCATATACACCTCTGCAATCAAAACCATGTCTCCAATTTCACTTATGATATACAGCATTGAATCTCCCAGTTGCTGTAGCCATGAGAGAAAAATGTGCTCGAAGCTTGCTTTCTTTTTTAACACACTTCAACAATCAAAGGGTGAAACCAGCCAAAAAGTCACATAGAACTGTATTTAAAATCATTGTTTTGGAAGTACAGGGGGGATGTGTGTGTGGGTTATGTATGGGAGAAATCCCCTTAACTAAACGCATTAGAAAAATTGAATGAATGTAAAATTCAACAGTTTAATTGGATCGTGAGGAATTATCTTGGAACCTGCAAACTGGCTTCCAAGCCCTGCTAACCAACTTACCTTCATCAAATGCTTAAAGGCTTTCCTCACATTGTCAAAAGTGTTTTAAGCAAGCACAGCACTCAGCTGCATACCATGACAAATTTTGCCTGTAGGCTGTTAAAATGGCTTTAAACTAGTGAAGCGTGCTCTTTTTAAATATATATATATATACACACACTATACACACTTTGTACATATTTCATCCCAAGCTGGTTCCCTCCTTTTTTTTTTTTTTTAATTTTAGCCTTTATATCTTTAGCATGTAGCAGGGTTATTAATTACTGAACTTGTGTACTTTCTGTCTTTAACTGCTGAAGAGCGAGGAACTGTCAATCAGCAGGGACCCTCCTGAATTAGGTGAATGCTGACATTTGGCAAGTGTCAATACAGTTGCCTGCCCATGCCCTTGTAATGCTCTAAGCCAGTGACCCTTCCCTCTTTGTCACATATTTCAGGTAGCACTCAGAGCTCATTGTGTGCAACTGAGGTCAACCGCCAACCAACCAAGTGCTCTGTCCTGCTCACACAAAGCTTTCCCTGAAGGCAAGAGAAAAGAATAATAAAAGGGGGAAATGGCCTGCTGAGCAAAGACTCTGAGTCTTTTATAACAGGAGGTCGTTTTTGATTATAGGAAGGAACCTTCAGTGGCCATGGAAACCAAAATGCCACACAAAAGCCAGAGGGTGCTTGGGAGGTAAACAAGATAGATGAAAGGTGATGGTGCTTTTAATCTCTGCAATCAATGTGCTTAGGTGGGTGACTTTAATTTAATCCATGTCTGATTAACCCTCTCCCTTTGTTTACACCATTATAGGAGTTTTTCTCCTGTAAAATTTTTAAACAAATGTTAAAAAATTCCAGGAGAGGGCTGGTCGCTGCAGTGTTTTCATCCTATTCACCCCCCTGATGTAATCATGGATGTTCTCATTATCCACATAAATGCCTAATCCTTCTTACTCCTGCTAAGCTTATCCTCAGTGCTATATTTTTGAATGAGAGAGTGCAAGTTCTTATACAAATACAAATTCTTGTGACTTTCTTTTTCGGACACCTAGCAGGATGAAATAACTGGAAACAATGGTGCTCAGTAAGGAAACCTTTTCCATCAAGATGCCTTGGAGCAGTCTGGTGAAAACTGGTTTTGATTTGGTTGAGTTATGAGCCCTTGAAAACTGCACATCATGCATGCTTAGATGTTTTTAAATAATAGCAGTGGGTTTAATGACAGCTGAATGTTCGGAAGGAAGTTGTGCCGTGCATGTGTGCATGGCTAATTTACCTACTTACTGAAAAATATACTTGGGGTAGTGCTCTGAATGAACCCTGCCACATTCAGTTTTGGTTGGCTTGCACGACTGAAAATTCTCTCCAACGGCTGCACAAAGTTTTCCACAATAATGAGCATTTTATGGATGAGATTTCCAAAAGCCAGTCCCAATTTAGGAGAGCAGATCCCATTCAGAGAAGAAAGGGAATGGAATAATAAAAAAAGGCCCAGAGGAATTTGTGTTCCTGCATCCCTTGAGGTTAAGGGGTGCATTCAATAGAGACAGGCATTTAAGCACTTATCTCAGTCTCAGTGTCATTATAGTATGAGCTTTAAAACCTGTCTGAATCTTGAGCTGGCTCCTGAATGAAAATAAAATGCACGCTCATTCAGTTAGTCTGAAGAAAGAGAAAGATGCTTCAAAAAAGCATTTGCAGAAGGAATTGCCTAAGCTCACTGACTTCAAGTTATCTCATCCCTCTCCAGAGCTGAGATGTCTTTGTCATGGCAGCCAACAGCTGTCTCTATCCAGCCAAAACCTACGTTCTTTCCTGAAAGTGAGGCTGTCTGCCTCAATTCTTTGAAAAAGAAAAGCAGTGTAGTGTTTCCTTTTAAAATACAGGCAGAGGAGGCACTGTAACTGATGCTGCCCACTCTTCATGCAATAACCTAGGAGTACAATTGCTTGCCCAGGGAGCAGGAGAGCAGAGTACTGTGCCTTCCTCAACACCAGCGTGCTCAAACCTGGTCCCCTGCTGCCCAGTCAAACAGGTTGAGCCTGGGGAAGAGGACGTTGCTGGAGATGGGCTGCTCCTGAGAAACAAACATGATGATTGGGAACCCAGAAATTAAAAAAATGCATGTAAGCTCCAAAATTCATAACCCTGACAGAAAGATAATGTCCCTCTGAGAAGATAGTACTTCAGCTTAGCAAGGAGTGATGAGCCTGGATGTGAGGCTGGAATAGTTCTTTGCTTGAACTGCAGTAAAACTGCAAATACTTCAGGAGCTTCAAGGTAAAATAAGAAATTATAAAAGAAAGACAAATCCCACGCTCAGCTTTCTGAGGTACAATTTCAGTCTAATCAAACAAGTCTCTCTAAATCCTGTTTTTTTGTTTTTTTTTTTATCTAGTTCCATAAAGGGCCACAGGTGTCACAATGCCTGATTTTTAATTGACCTGCTGTTATTCGCTTGAGATGAATGTGAGATCAGAGTTAAGATCCTAATTATGGATTTTCCAGTAGTTATATGTGGGAGTATCTTCCACTAAGCTGGAAGATGGCATAGACAGATGTCAGAGAGAGCTCCTCAGCCTAAGTCTTTTAAACAGGGCAAAACCAATTTTGCTTTTCACTGAATCCGTGGCTATTTGTTCTTGAAGAGACTGGATACAAGAACCCTACTTGTGCCTAAGCTAGAGGCATTCCCTCTCTCTGAGTTAACTTGCATTTAAATAATTTATATAAAATGGAGCAGCACAAGCAGCAAGAGAAAGGGGTTGACATAAGTATCTTTCAGTAACTTTCACCCTGAGAGTAGATACTAAACTTTAGATACTAAACCTAGTATCTGTGTGTCTGTGTGATACAATCTTGGTCATGGATAAGGGACACAACATGTGACCGCATGAAAGAGGTAAGGTTTTTTATTGGCCTGAAGAGAATTTCAACAGTACCAAGACTGAGAATAACGCTATGAAGATGAGGAACTGAAGAGAAAGATTATCAAGTACTATATTGGATTTTGTTTGTGTTCCTACCAGGACTTTTGGGCCATTCACCACTGTGTGTGACTCTTTCCACTTGTCTCCTTTGACTGCTTTAATAACATTTGGCAGATGCATAGCAATTTTTACCTATTATTTTGGGGTGAGTCTTCCAACATATAAGTTGCCAGCTTTTCTGATACATTTTAAAATAATTTATTTAAAAACAAAACCAAACCAAAACAAAATACATCCACACTCAATAACTTGAACACATTGGAATAAATAAATTATTTAGTACATGCTCCACTCTGCTGAAAGAGTCCCTAAGTTGCAGTGGATAAACCTGGGATTCTGGAAAAGGAAAAGATTGTTTCTTTCTTCACCATGTGGTCTGATTGTGACAGGCACAGCATCTGAATCCAGACAAATTGCTAGGGTCCTGTGAAGTTACAAGTGTCCATGACTGCTGCACAGTAACAGAAATGTTATGTGGCCAATTTAGGCAACCCAGTGATCACCGTGAAATATATTAACGTTTTCCTTAGACTTAATGTAGATACGTAGCCAAACCTCTTTGGCTGAGCAATTGAGCTTTATCATACTACTTTCCTCTTCTCCCAGCTCAAAATGTAAACACTCTTCTATTTATGCTAGTGCAACACCACCTACTAGGAGGCAAGGGTAAGAAAGCTAGCTCTTTTAAAAATTAATGAGCCTTGGAAGGAAATGAAGCTGAGAGAGTATGAAAGCATATGAATTTCTCCTATACAGAAGAACCAACATTCATTAAACTGTAACTTTACACTGTTCAAAGCTCCAGTCCACTTCAGCAGTAGATTAGTATGAGTCAGGACTATAGAGTTCAGGGTATGTGTTTTTCTCCTGCCTGGAAAAATATATTACTGCATCTGTGGGTAACAAGATTAGCAAAGACATTTGCTTTGTCACGGCGACATGTACCTACCTGCACATTAGATGCAATAAAATTTGGTCTTGCCATAGTCTGAGAAAATGGGGATTTATATCCAGTGCTGGATTTGGGGGCCTTCGCAATGGTAGCAATTGTAAGCATAATCTTATTTTTCGACTGTCAGATGATGAGAATTGCATTAACTGAGAATGCTAAGAATGACGGCCTGGAGTTTTTGGTACTAGTACATATTAGAACTTAGAAGAGGTGGAAATAAACATTCTTACAAATAATTCTGTTAAGCAAGATATCTTTTAATCATTCCTTTTTCAATCTTTTTACTTAAAAGGATTTAAAATTTACCCCTTCATAGCTCTCTTTTAGATGTAAAGAGATGGAAAACTATTGGAAACCAATAGATATATTATTCATAGATATTTGTTTCCCAGATATGATCATAACTCATATTTTGTACAGGAGTGTGTTACTTATTCTTTCGCATCTATCAAGAAATAGCCTCAAAGAACTCGTGCTCCAGGTTAGAATGCTAAACAAAAGCATATTGACTTGGATTCCTCTTGTTCTGTACATTTCAGACTTCTTCTCATGTTCAGTCTTCTTTTGAGGGACATTTCTATGCAAAAACATTTCTATCAATATATCTGTACTAAATGGAAGTTCATTGTTATTGTTAACTGTATTCATAGTTATATAGGTATAAATGCTGTTCCTATTACCATCTTGGAACAAGCTGTGCACATGCAAGATAGATCATACAGAAATGACTGTACCTATGCTAATGAACCATTTTACCTGAATTGCCAAATGTAAATAAAGAAATACAACCTTACAACTCTGTTGAAAATTGCTGTCAGAGATGATGGATTGTATTTCCTGGCTCTGTGGTTGGTATATGTATATTTACTTGTCATTTGATAATCAGCTATACATATCACACTAATTGCATCATCAGTCACTAAGGGATGATCAAATAATTTCCATGAAGACACAGATCCACCGTTAGAAATGGAGATCTTTGAGGAAACTCACTTGCTTTGTCTTTGAAATGCCAGTTCTACAAAGGGTGATTTATCAAAAATAAGAAAGACTAAGTCTGTATTCTTTCCAGCCAACCACTTTTGACATTTTTAAACAATCTTAATAAATAAGTAGAGTTGTGCTGATGGAATCTGGTATCTGAAACAGTTCTGCTTCTCCGAAGAGTATACAGGATGTGTAGTCCCAAAATCAGGATAATGTTCAGGTGCTAGTCACAAGAGGGAGCTCAGGGATTCACAGCCCTAATAGAAATAGATCTGGACTCAGAAGCAAAATTTGAATGGTCTGTAAAAAGATAGAACTTATAAATCAATAGCAATTTTCAGTGCTTGAACTATATTAATTTATCTTGGACTTGTCCTAGTACATCAGCCTTTGACATCAAAGAAAGAAGAGTATTTCCCACTCAGTTAGCATATAGCTCACTTTTTCTGTCTTTCATCTTCCCAGCTCCTCATATTTTTATTTCTTTTTCAAAAGTAAGGTGAAAACAGAATGAAAGCTGACAGTTCATCACAGCAGTTTAAGGCAAAAAAAAATATTATTATGCTATAACTGGTCTTAGAAGTGGACCAGAACCAAACTTTCAATCATGAAATCATGATATTTGAAATTATATAATAAATAGAATGCAGAAAACTGAATATGGCATTTTTCAAAACATTTTTGTTGCACACCTTAAAGATCCTGGTTTGATAACTGCACATTGTAGATCAACTACAGAGCATCACAGCCATGGGCATCATATCGGTATGTACCCAAGTGGTCAGCCACACCAACAGTCTGGGAATCAGAGAGTGGACAAGCTGTTATTTTATTAATTAACACATTTGCCTGGAATATTTTGGTTTTTAAAAATGGCATTTTTGAACTGAGGAACTATCAGCTGATGAAACTGTGGTGAGGTGAACTTGAAAACAAGGATATTAAAGCTAGGAATCATGACAACTAACATGAAATTTTCAAGAAATCCACACTTATTCCAATCTTTGGACGTGAATACTACTTAAATTGTATTAAGTCTGGCCCATAAGTCATATCCCGGAAAAAGTATGATTTGGGCATTTCAGTGTTTGTTGTTCCAGATTAAACTAGGCTGATATTTTAACAATGGTTCTTTTCTTATTTGCCTCACCCATTCCTGGTGTTGCCTGGGTGATGTAGTTGTTCAGATCTTTTGGGGTTCTTTTAGTGTTTATTTACCAGTATTGCAAAGCCCATGGAATGGATTAGCTTGCTGAATTGGATTTACAATTGTTTTTCTTCCCCAGAACAGTGGAAAGTAACTGAAATGGTCATATATTTCTTCCTGCAGATTCCCTTATCTTCACATGTCTCTTAACCTACACTATCTTTGACATTCTATCTCTTTTTCATGCTCTACATTCCCTGGCATGTTTCCCACTTGCTCTTGCAAAGACTGCATTATCCTCATCTTCTCTTGGCCATCAGTTTTGAAAATGTTCTATGAAATGGCTAATTTAAAAAGAAGAGTCTTTATGTATCTCACCAGAAGATTTGTGATGGTTGCAGACTAGAAGCTGAAGCCAACAGCCTTTGGAACACCTTTCCTAGGAAGTTCTGGATCCCATGACAGCCGAAGTGCCAAAATCAAGTTTAAGTCTGAAGGTACACTTTCGGCCTATAGTCATGTACTTGATGTCAAAAATACCTGTTGAAATTCTGTACTCTGTGTTATGCAGTTGTGCAAAATAAATAAGCACAACTGCATAATAAGCCTTATAAAGATTTGATCTTTTGATTTCAAAGGGCCACAATGTCCTACCATTTTTGTTAAGCACAAAGTATGTTACTAAGGCAATTTATAAAGGGGAAAAAAAGCATGACATATAATAGCATATTTCTTAAAATCTCCATTTTAAATAAATAAATTTATAAATTAATACTATTTGTAATTTTAAAGAAGCTGTTTTCTAGATTTAAAAAGAGAACACTATAATTTTGGATAGCGTAAGCTTGTGTTTGTAAGTAGTCAAATCCTTGCATTAAGGAAAAAAAAAGCCCCTGTTATGAATAAAAGCAATAATTCTATAATAGACATGCACAGATTAAGATACAAGGTTTACATTTCCATGTATACATAATAGATCATAGTATTATAGAAAAGTTTGGTCTGGAAGGAACCTTAAGGATCATCCAGTTCTAACCCCCAGTTCCAACCCCCTGCCATGGACAAGGACTCTTCCTACCAGACTAGGTTTCTCAAAGCCCCATTCAACCTGGCCTTGAACACAATGTACACAGAAAAGAAGACATGATTAAAATTTTCCACTGAAATTCTCTTTGGCAGAAGACAGGATTCTAAGTAGCCTACTTTTTTTTTTTTTTTTTTTTTTTAATCTGAAGTACCTTTTATCCATTAAAATTTTTCTTCAAAACTTTTTGGACAGAATATTTAAATGTCTAGCTTTAAGACTATTTTTGCTCTCACTTCCCAAACAAGCAAGGTGTATGCCATTACACTGTCTGCATAACCTTACATATTTCTGTCTATTGTCAGCCCTTCTTAAACTGTAAAATGCTTTCGCCACTTTTTTATAGTAGTCTCATGAATTTAATCAACATTAACCAACTGCCTGGAAAAGAAAGACCCTGTTAGGTTCCCATTCAAGGAGAATGTATTGAGGGATATTCTCTTGTCTTTCCTGTATGGATGTTCAGAGGTCAAGATGTAACTACTATCTGACCAAGTAGTATTGGTTTAAATAACCAGGAAATTAACACATAGAATCATTGAAACACTTAAGCTGGAAAAGATACATGATTCAGCCATAACAAATAATGCCCTTTTCTTTCCAGCAGATCAGAAAGTGGAGGAATTGGGGTGGGAAATAGGGGTACTCCAGTGTATGGAACAGAAGGTACAAATCTGTAGGAAACCAGATTTCATTAGTTGCTCTTCTCAATAACAAAGACAATTCACGTGACAGAGGAGGGAACTTGTCATATGGCCATGAAGTAACTTCAAAAGATGCAAGGTGGCTTACTGTGAGAGAAAAATAGGAAAATCCTGCTTTTAACAATTTAGATGCTCTTGCAATCAAAACAACAAAGCAAGCTATAAATTAGCACAGGATATTTTGAGTTAATTCCAGCAGTGCTTATAGGCAGTGTCTTGGCAGCCAAGATCTGATGGCTGCGAGACTCCGCAGCCACACTCTTCACCTAGAAACATCCCATCCCCAAAGGCTGCTGGCTGTATCCCACTTCTTTTCTCTAAGGGAAACCTGAGGAGGCACAGATGGTCCGACTCTACAGCTGTAAAGGCACTAAGAAGATCAAAGTCAAGACTTCATTTCCCTCCATCACAGCAGGTTTTAAAACAACAACAACAACAAAAACCTCCTAAACTGTCTATAGCTCAGGAAGTAATCTCAGCCCAAATTGGCAAGAACTCAGATAACTTCAAACTGGAAAATGTGTAATTAATTTGCTAAATGCAAGGTGACATGCCTGAGAGAATGGTCTGTATTTCAAATCAGGCAAAGTTGATTAAAAATTGTGCTCTCTACTAAGAAGGAAATAGTCATCCTGAATCTATGATTTAGAGCATGATTTTATTGTAGTCTCCCTCAAGTATGCAACGCCTGATTGAAAATGAAGTAAATCTAATTAATTAATATTGGCCTCCCGCTATTGTGCATCTGCACCACACTTCTTGAATGACAATCCTAAACATTGGAAAAATATAGAAATCTCTCTATAATCAAGGATCTTATAAACAACAAAATGAAAAAAAAAAAACAAAAAACAACTCCCCGAACTGTATCCTATTGCTAAGAATAATCCAACGGCATTTTAACCACCCCACTGAACAGACAGGCTTTACATTGCACTCTGGATTTTGCCAAACTGGGGCTCTGGCTGAGGGCCAAAGGAAGCAGGTTTCAGCGGCATGGGCCCTCTGCTGAGAACACCCTACCGCCGGTCCCCCCGCGCTGGGGCACCACGCATTCATTTTATGTGTAGTGCTCCTGTGTCTCACAACTGCTATGTCTGATATTTTCTTTATGACTTCAGCTTATTTGCAGATTTGGCTGCAAGATGTATTTTCACACAGTACTCAATGCAAAGTCTAAAACTGAAATGCAGAAATACAGTCTACCAAATTTAACTGAAGATTAACCAGATTTAACTGAAGATTCCTAGAGACTGAGTTAACTGAATTAACTTGATCTCTAGGAATAATAAGTGTGGAGGGCCAGAGGAATCTATTCCTATGCAGTTTCAAGAATTTCTGGCATGTATGATGACACTAGAAAATATTATACTTAGTCCCTATACAACCTTAGCTGTTAGTCAGGTGAGATTGCTTCACAAATACCTGACCGAAACACAGAGAAAAGTAACATTAAGTCACTAGTACACTAGTATACTAGTTAAGTCACAAATATTCACCACTACTTTTGTACTCTATGTCATAGACTGGCGTTCAAACCTGTCTAACTCTTCTCACTGCAACTTCTTTTTAGAAAACTATCAATGGCCAGTATAATTTTTTTATGAAGATTGGGCCCAGAAGGGTAAAGTGTTTTGAGGGTTTTGTGGAGGATTGAGGGAATTGGGTCATGTAAGGAGCAGAGTCAAAGGTGCATGATCTACAAGTAGGATGTCTGTGGTCTTTGCAAAGCTATGGTTTGGTAGATGGAAGAAGGGATATCTGCTAGGTGGCCACAGATTTATTTTTCTTTCCTTTTCAGGTTTCCATGTGTTTTGTATTGTAATCTGAAGATTAAGTTCCAGTCTTTGCAAACATAAAATAAGTCAGTCAGCCTCCTGACAAATAACATTGTTTCAGATGCCTGTCTTCTCAACTGCTGATCAAATCCCTTTCCAATTTGTGCATAAATTTCCATTATGAAAAAATAATTTCATTTTCTTTCTTTTTTTTCTTTTCTTTCCATAAATACAAAATACCTATTTCTACAGATCTTTCACTGTTTCAAAAGGCTAAATAATAGTCTCCTCTACCCATGCTATTAGGCTTTAGGGATTAAAGGAAAAACTATATTTGTATTTAGCCACAAAAAACTATGTCAGTGATCTGACCTCAATCAATGAACTCTTAAGAGAACAGCACAGGTGCTAAAGATGACTAAGTAGAGATGGCTGGAGAAGCAGATGTATTATTTTACTGTAAGCCTCACATTGACACTTGATCGATTAATACAAAACATCCAACTCTTTCCAGCAGCTGGAAAAAAGATTGATTTTTATCTCATCATTAACATTCCCATCAAGTGATGAACTATAAAACTTCTGCCTGCAAACTCAAATAGAAAAAAGGTCAGATAGAATCAATATTTTTTCATGCAGTAGAACCTTAAAAAACTGTCCAACTGAGTATCTTCAGTTCTGCTGTTAATATCTGGAGTGAGTTCCATGGACAACACTGTGATTTGCCAAAGTACTTAAGCACATGCTTGATTTTAAGATCTGAATAATCCCATTTGTCTGCAACAGAATTTAAGCAGGCATGCCAAACTAAGGATGTAGTTGGAGCCAGAAAGCTGTCCTTCCACACCCCTCAATCAGCACCTCTGAGAGTTCAGCTACCTGGATGCAGGTGGCTCAGCTATTTTGAATGAATTTAGGTTTACAAACATTTACCTGGAGGAGAGCATATAAATGCAGGGGAAAAAAAATTAACCAGATCATATGATGGAGAATCTGTTAATATGGGAACTAAGCAGAAAAAAAAAAAATATTGTAGATAATACATTTTTGAGCTTTCAGGTATATTTCTTACTGCAGCTCTCTCAAGACTATCCTAATGATTAGAAAGCAGTATGAAATTAATATTTTCTATGGTATTTCCCACTGGAGCTCTGATAATAATTTTATATTCGACCAAGTGTATAGAAACGTCTAACTGCTTGCAAAATGAACAGTCTGAAGACAAAATAGTTATCTGAACATACAATGGTATCTTAGAGAAATTCTACTGGATTCTTGTTTCATATGTAGAGCACAAAAAGCAGGTCTCTATATAGTCACAAGGGAGCCTGAATGCCTCATTTCTCTACTTGCACCCATTCTCTCAGCATTAGGACCAAGTTAAAAATTATTAATATCCCTGTTGCCATGAAAATTTATACATTGTTTGAATACACATATGCATTTTTATAGTTGACCACTTGAAGTGTTTATATATGGACTTCCATGTTTGGCTTGTATGGATAAAACGCTGCAATAATGGAAAATAGCAATACAATAACTACATATGTAACAACAACCTCAGTTTTACAATTGAGGTATTATTTGCATGCAAGGTGTTTTACATGCAAAATGAAGGAACACTTTAAATAAGTTTAAAGATGGCTTTAGAGGCCTAATTTACTCAAAAATGCTATGAGACAATTACACAAGAGAGCAACTAGTTTTGTTCAGATGTTTTAAATTCTGAAGTTTTTCAGTTTTGTAATGACAATTGTTAGTAAGTCTGTCCCCAAGATTTCCTTGTCACTAAGTTTTCCTCTTGCCTTCACAAGGGTAGAAAAATCCTTATCAATCTGAGCTCATCGTACTAAAGGGTTTTGCTGGAAACTCATCACATGTGGTCAATGTGGGTTGGTGAGTGCTGGATTTTGTTAGCAAACTCTATTCACTAGCCTTCACACCAAAGCTGAACCTGCCAGAGACCACTTTCTCTGATGGCACTACTGACAGAGCCTTTGTCAAATCTGGAATGAGCAAATGAGTTTAAATGAAAAAAGAAATTACTTAAACAACTGTGGAAAGCTGAAAGTATGTTTGCAATGAATCAGGACTTCGGTTTTTTAAAAAAGCTGACATAACCTTTTTTGACTAGTTTTTGTTCTGTAGTCACTGTTAAAATTCTTGGTTTGAGCCAGGCCAGTAAGTAGAAACAGAAAATGCTACAGAACTACCTTTCCTTGCGGAGTTCTTGTAAAAAAAAAAAAAAAAAAAAAATGTTGGATAAATCTCCAATCTTTCAAAAAATATATCTTTTTGCAACTTTTACCAGCAAGTTCTACAACTGAAAATGTAATTGGTGGTTACCTTTTATGTCAGAAATCTGATGTGACTCCAGACTGGATTTGGACATGGATACAAGTTTCCTTAATGATTTAAGACACAGAAATATTGCCAGAATCGTGCTATTATGGGAAACTTGGTTTCGTGTAAATAATCTGAAAAATATTTGTACTTTATATTGATAGCGTCCTGATATATCTGGGTTCAAGGGCTTGAACTTTTGTTCACCTGTCACTGAACCAAGAGGAGGTAATGTTTTTATCAATCAGTTTTGTTTTGTCACATGGTAAAGAAATAATGGAAGTTCTAATTACAGCAGATAGCTTTGAATCCTGTTCTGGTTTAGTTTAAATTAAATATAAAAGCAAACACAGGCTAGACGGCAATGATGAGTCTATATTTCAAAAAGACAGGCCTGAAAAACTTTATGAAAACTATTCCTTGAGATTTAAGAGAAAGGATTTAGATGTGAGGTCTCAGCAGTGACAATAGGACTTAGACTGAATACAAAATAAATACGACACAGAAAGCAAAGTGTTTTGTGTCATCCGGAAGGGGTGACATTGGCATTACAGCCAATAAATTATGATAAATGAGGTAAATTAAGGAATATACGTAGCAATTAAGGTTATTGCAGACAAAATACAGGCAAAACTCAACACATCCAACACAGGTGTTCAGATCGTCTGCATCTCATGTTGCAAAAATAACTAATCTATGTATTTCCAAGATCTTGTACGATTTATGATGCTTTATCAAGTTTGATGCCTTAACTCATCAGGTGGTACAGCATTTTAGTAAACTTGAAGAACATAATGTCACAGAATCATAGAATTGTTTAGGTTGGAAAAGACTTTTAAGATCATCAAGTCCAACAATTAACCTGACATTGCCAAGTCTACTGCTAAACCATGTCCCTAAGTGCCACATCTACACATCTCTGAAGTACCTCCAGGGATGGAGACTCAGTCACTTCTCTGGGCAGCTTCTTCCAATGCTTGACAATTGTGGTGAAGAAATTTTTCCTAATATCCAGTCTAAACCTCCCCTGGTGTAACTTGAGGCTGTTTCCTCTTGTCCTATCAATTGTTACTCGGGAGAAAAGACCAGCCACCTACTTGCTCCATCCTCCTTTCAGGTAGTTGCAGAGAGCAAAAAGGTCCCCTCTGAGCCTCCTTTTCTCCAGACTAAAGAAACCCATTTCCCTCAGCCACCTCTCATAAGATTTACTCTCCAAATCCTTCACCATCTTGGTTGCCCTTCTTTGGACACAGTCCAGCAATTCAGTATCTCTCTTGTAGTGAGGAGCCCAGAACTGGACACAGTATTCGAGGTGCAGCCTCAACAGTGCTGAGTACAGGAAGACGATCACTTCCTTAGTCCTTCTGGCCACATTATTTCTGATATAAGCCAGGATGCCGCTTGGCCTTCTTGCCCACCTGGGCGTACCACGGGATCATATTCAGCTGACCATCAATCACGCCTTTTCCACCAGCAGCTTTCCAATTGTAGCATTGCATGGGGTTATTGTAACCCAAGTGCAGGATGCAGCACTTTGCCTTGTTAAAACTCATAAAATTGGCCTTGCCCACTGATCCAGCCTGTCCAGACCCCTCTGCAGAGCCTTCCTACCCTCCAGCAGATTGACACTCTCACCCAACTTGGTATCATCTGCAAACTTACTGAAGGTGCACTTGATCCCCACATCCAAATCATTGACAAAGATATTAAATAGAACTGGCCCCAATACTGAGTCCTGGGAACACCACTTGTGACAGGCTGCCAACTGGATTTAACTCCATTCACTTACAACCACCCCTAAGCCACTGCACTGCAAGGAATGATGAAGTCAATTTAAAGTCCCCAGACTTGAGAAAGAGAAGAATAGGAAGAAGGAGATGGTTACACAGACTTCTGGTGAAAATAGTTGGACTGCCAATAGTCCTGGACTGGAGAAGAGTTCTGATCTTTTGCTTTGACTTTGCGTTTTGTTCAGTAATATTGTAATGAATACTGAATACACAGTTCATGGTGCAGTTAAAGAGAACCTAAAATCTCTTTTTCCTCCTAAAGGACTGTGCTCATCACTAAAAAAGAGAATCAGCTTTTTTCTTGCTTATTTTCCCAATAACCCCATTTTGCTCTGCATGGTGGAAGACTTTCAGTGCAAGGCTCTGTGGTAGTAAAGGTAATTTCTGAGGAGGTGGGAGCTGTTTGACTGTTTTCTGAAAGTGGGTGAAATGGTCTTACACAACTGGTGCTCTAACTACTAAGCAACTGTGCAAAATTCTGAACACAACTCATTCCTCTGCCCATGTGTTTAATGCGTAACAAGGGGAACTTCATTCTTACCTCCAAGTATGGAAGATTTCAAGCTGTGAAACCCAGTTGCAAGTAGGTTTTTATCCCAGTTGTGAAAAGATGTGTGTGGGAGAGACAAGATTTCATACTTGCTTCATCCCTAAATATTGCTATTACCTGTATTGAAATGTCCTTTCTCCTACTTTAAGTACAGGCATCTCAACTCCAGAGTTCAATGCAGGCAAGTGCTTAACTCAGAACTATTAATGCCATTCTCAGTCTGCACACTGAACTTTAGGTGCAGTTATGCTTAGCTGGGCATTGTCTATAGCCCTTTGGAAAGTGTTTAAAAAAGCCCCAAACCCCAAAACCACTCCATCATTTTATGCCTGTCATGCTGTGACAAGCTGCCTTTCTTACTTTTATACTTGTCTATCAGACAGCTGAGAATGGAAATAACCCATTAGATCCTACTGCACCTTAGTCCTCTCAGATTGTTTTTTGCAGAAAGCAATTGAGCCTTTTCCAGAGGTAGGACTGCCAGGAGCAGCCCAGTCTGAATGATCTCTTTCTCAGTTCTTTTGAAACTGCCAGCAATATTCCTGGCTTTTAGAGGACATTAAGGATTTGATCCCTTAATTTTAAGCATGCTTAAGTGGTTCTGTGAGGGAAAGTCCAAACCACCAGCTAGTTTTGAACATATAGATTTTGTCCTATAGTTATAAGCTTAACTGAAAAAGTGTATTATGGCACTCCTGTGAGAAAAATATACAAGAGGAAATGAATTCAATTTATATGGTTGGTGCAAAGTTGATATGGAGTTTATATAGTGAAGAAAATGTTTGCGGTTTTTTTCTGTTTTGTTTTGTTCGTTTGTTTCTAGCTTTGCTATTATACTACCAGTCATAATATTTTTGCCTCATTCATTAGTGATCCTTCATTCTAAAAGTCATATGAATGGAAAAACACAGACTAAGTTTTGTAGAACATCTTAAAGGAACATATTTACTAGCAGGTGTATGCTTGATACTCTTTAAAATCAAGAAAAAGCAACTCATCTAATTTTGTATCTCTGGAAAGAGAGGGTAATCCCTTCACAGGTCACACTTGAAAGTATAGATTTGTACACGTACAGGTACAGATTGTTTACTGTAGGGTTTGCTTCTTTTTCTTCTATTTGAATTCTATGGATTTTAACAGATTTACAGATGTGAAGTTGAAATAATACGGTGCTAAATCGTGCATTAAAAAGAAAAGTACCTCTAGTGCTGTATTGATCCAAATAAATCTACAGTTACATTCTCCTATGCTTTGCCAGCCACTTTTATTTTTTGTGTCTGTCTTTAATTTTCAAGCTTTTTGGGAGAGAAATGTCACTATTATTTCTTGTAAGTTTACATGAACTGCACTCTTCAGTGCAAGATAGATAATACATAAAATCTATTCATGCTGTTTGAAAAATTTTGAGGAGATTTGCAAGAAGAGACCTGACATGCAGACTTAATAGTTTGATCAGTTAAAGGATAGATTCCCAACAACCAAATCAGGCTGATTCCCAGCAATCACTAGTCACTGAATGCATTGTGATTTTTGCATTATCAGTTGTAAATTGATTTAGTGACATCCTCTGAGCCTTAATCTCTTTCCTAATTGCTTGTGATGTATTTTTCAGGAAAGAGGGCAGCTTTGGAAAGATCTGAGTTGCTATGTTAATATATGTTTTGTCAGCTAGTGGCATAGATCGGTCTTTTTTGTAATTTCCAGACAGATGTAATTATTAGTAATTACATAGCAAAACAAACAAAAAGACTTCTGTGCCTTGCTTTTTGTCATGTTTATGTCCTAAAACAAAATAGAAGCATATTCTTTTGAGAGAAAGGGTGACGCTGAGAAGGAATGCATTCTACTTCCGTGCAGTAAAACTCGTTTCACGGGAAGGTCTCATGGAGAAAAACATCTGATCTGTGGTGTACATCTACATTTGAACTAGCCACCTGAGTCCTCTGTAGCAGTGTGTGCGTGTGTGGGGAAAATGATTCATCTCATCCTAATGCAGGCAGTTAAATTATGTGAAATAAATTGTTCTTTAAGACTATTTACTCTTCGGTTATGAAAGCAAATTCATGTGATTAGCTCACTGATGACATGAACAGCTAGGTTAGGTGAATCATTCCTTGAGGTTTTTGTCCCTGCTGGTAAATTAAGCAAAGCCAGGGAATGTTCCTGAGCACTGGAATTCAATAGTCTATAATATTCAATTATTTAAACAGCCTATGTTGTGGTTTTGGTCTATTCCACTTAGAACTCCACCAAACAACTCCTTGCCATGGTTTTGGAGCACCCACAAGCCAGCAGCCATTCCTGCCAGGCAATATGAATATAGCCACCAGTCTCCGAAGGTAAAAGAACTTAAAAATACTATGCAGCCTGCTTATTGACAGCTGGTCTCAGTGCCATAAATCTGTTCAAATGACGCTTAATTTTCTCATATGGGTGTATCCTGAATATCTAAGTTTGAGAGTAATGTTAGGGGATAGTAAACCTTCATAATAAAATATGTCATGCATTTTCATCAATGTGTTGGCTACAGCATCTTAGCTTATCTATTAATTGCAAATCTGTACACAAATGAAACCAGGTTAGGAAGTCTTTCCACCATATGCAATATAAGTCACAGTAAAACATGTTCCTGCATAATGTGATACATTAGTAAAACGTAATGTGGCTTAAGTATCTGTGACTGCTCTAATTCCTTCAGTACAGCTTATGCCTGAGGGTCCTGATATAAGGAAAATTATAACAACAACCAACTCATTTTTTTTTATGCAGTCAATTTGCTATATTCTATCTGCTTTTTTTTCATGTCTAAATACTAAAACAGAAAAGTTCATGAGCTTCATGGGATATATTTAAATTAAACAGCTACTGTAAAGTCATTCTTCTACTATGAAAATACATTTGCCTTTGTACAGTTTAATGACAGTTTATTATTCCCATTGCAGCAAAACAGTATTTTAGATTAGAGGTAGGTTTTTCTAATGTAACCAAGAATTTCATATGTGATACAGAATTATCTGCTTGGAATTTAGACACATATGTAAACCTTTCCTAGACACCAGTACAGAGTAACTACACAGGTTTCCTCTCTATTCTCAGCTTTTATTTGTGAGGTATTACCAGCTATGTGAATACAGCACTGAATATCTTTTAAAAAACCAAAAGGTCTAAGAGCTGATTCAAATTCTGGGGTGAATTATTCTGTGACAATGACATCTGCAAACAGTATACTTTAATGTGAAACATACATCAAGTAAATAAATTATTCCTTTTAAATATATTAAATTTTTTATATGGAATAGATACTGTGCTGTCTGACTCATACAAAAAACTACTAAGTTAATGAGAAATGAGAACAGACTCTTTGCAATTTTCTGTGATCATGAGATACTGCTGATCCAGTTGGTAATTTCAATGCAGTTGCTTATTTCTAAATTAATGCTACTGTAAAATAGATAATAAACAAGCCTGTTTCTTAATTAGCCATCACAAAACTTTCTGAAGTGTGATACCTCAGCAGTTGAAGGTATAGTGGTTGTAGGCAGGGTTCTGCCAACAACAACTGAACCTTGCCAAGACTGCTCCTCAGCAAGGCGAGGCTTCTCGAAGTTATACAAACCATTTCCTGCAGATGGGTTGAACTTTTTCCTGCAAGACAATTTTTAAAGTTATTTATTTATCATATTCTGGATATCTACTCTTAATACTGTTTTGGGGTTGTTTCTGGAAAAACTCAAATGACTGGATATGAGCTCCATGTAGTAAGAGTTTTACTTCAGGACCTCATATTTCAGTAAATTCCTACAGTTAGTTATACTGTATAGGATAAACCTTATTCCACTTCTTTTCCACAAGCACCTGAGTTGAAGGAAAAGTTTTCCATTACATCCTTCATGGACTTGCTGCTGAACAGTGGTTTGGATTACCCAAGTGAAAGAGTCAGATGCAGAAATATTGATGCCCCTTGATCAGTGGTCAGCTGAGAGGAGGTGGACAGACAGCAGGTGGGATATGGTGAAATGGGAAGGAAGGAGTGAACATAGCCTTTCCTTTACTGACTGGCTAGAGATCTGAGCTAGTGCTGACAAGGAAGTAGTTCAATGCTAATGTAAACCTGCATTAAATCAGTAGCATTTGACAGCAAATGGGAACAGGAAGGAAATTGTCCCACAGCATCTCAGAAATCCTCTGCCTCCCAAGACTTTTCTTGGGTAAGTGCTGCTGCAAGATGCCATTATTTGCTCTGGAGAGGAGCTAAGTTAAAATCTGGCTCTTGCTGAGTGCCTGCAAGCTTCAGGTAAGCAGGAGGTGCAGGAAGACCTAACAAAGATGTGCGTGTGTGCCCATGGTTTTCATGAAGGCTTTTTTGCAAGGAGAGTTCTGAAACTGTGGCTCTGTGTGTAACATACATCTAGTAAATTTGTACAAATAACCTCCTTGCTTGGACTGTCAAGGTCCTCCTTGGTGCAAAGTATTTCCTTTGACAGTCATGCTATTCTAAACACACGCCTTGCAACAAAAGCACACTAACTGTAATACAAACTTGGCTCAGAAACGCTCCCTATTTTCTTAGATTAAACTCCTTTCTCCAGCTGCATTTTAGGGTCTGATCAACTTTATAGTTGGCTTTCATGATTCCTAAGGGTAATGAAAACTTGTGGAGAGCACTAAATTTGTGCAGCAATAAAAAAGAGCAGAAACCCTCTTGAATAAGAGGTTCAGTTACCGTGGCATGCAGAGTGACACCCCTGAGGACATTTGGATGAAAATTATAGACTCTTTCTTAAGAAAGAGACAGGATAGGAAATGCTGGTGAGAAAATCTGCAAAAAAGGTATGAAAAAACAGCGTGGGACCTCTTCAAACAAACACTGACTGTCTGTAGTTTTTTGCAGAACCTTCTAGGTATAGTTTTCAAGCGTTTTAGATTTTAATTGCATTTGTTCTTCATTTGTTTAGGCCTGTTTGCTCACTTACTAGAGTCTCATAAATGTTACATGATAGAAGACATGTCCAAAAAACCTACCATGTATTTTGTAAGCCAGCAGCGTTGCCCATGACTTTCAAAACAACCATCTAAATGCCATTCATTCTCAGTTAGCAATCTCCACTGGTGTTGTGGGATGATAGAAATAGGGATGGGAGACGCATTAATCAGCTTTCTTTTATAGCTAATGACCTCTGGGGAGATTGCCACTCATGAAGGCTGTCGTTTGGCTAGATTGTTCACTGGAAGAAGAGCAGATCCAAATACAAAGGTTCTTTTAGGCTAAATAGGAGTCAGATTGCATCCAAAAGCAGGATAGCCGGTACGAGGCTTAATATACTTTCATTCCCTATCCCCAGCCCCAGCTGCTGTGCTTTTTACCTATACTGGCCTCGCAGGTGTTCTGGTTTGTGAGTCTGTGGGAAGAGCAGCTTGGGGAGTGGTGTGTGTTCACTCATGAACATATGGGTGTTGTGCTGAAGGGAACATGCCAGGCTGGAAATAAGTGGCATGGAGAGGCCAGGAGAGAGTAATGTTTATGAAAGAAACAATTGTGAAGTTATGCCTTTATTTTTAAGGATCTACAGTTCTTTATTCCTTTGTAAAGGTGGGTGCAAACGGGGTGCCAAATGGAAACCTGAACTGGTAGTATTCGGTGTCCATCTTGCAATTCCTTTGGATAATTTTAAGTGAGCATGTATGCAAGCAAGGCTATGGATAATCAGGCTCCTCATGTAGGTAGGTATGTATTTTCCACTTTAGAAGTCAAGAGAACAAATTATGTGATGTGGTTGCTTTGAAGGTGTTTTATTTTGCTTCTCAGCTGGTTCTCTAAAAAAATGGGGGAAGCGCCAAGCCTTCGCAAATGGAGGATGAAGACATACAGTTCTTGGTTTGGGATGCTTTTCCTTGGTGGAAGGGACAGAAAGAAAGGATTTCAGAGAGATGCAAAAAAGAATGAGCAGATGAAAAACATATTAATTTCTGGTTAAACTTTCAGTAAAGATTTTTTATTATAAGAAGGAATCATTTAAATTTCCTGGTGTAATATTGTAGTATGAGCTTTCTGTTGTTTACCTGAGAAGAAAATTAGTTTATGGGTTTATTTCTAGTAGTTTAGCATTGGAGACAGTAAATTAATTTTAATTTTTAAATAATATTTTGGCATGTTGCCATGTTACCACTGGCTGTTGAATTTGCTATTCATGGTTTCCTTTACTGTGATTCTGGATATATAGCATATGAACTTCTTAATATTACTTGTTTACTACATTTTTTAGTCCCCAAAACATGAGTAACACCAGCACGTGAAGTAAATCAAATCAGCATCAGCAAGTCTAGGTGGCTGTTTCTTTTAACGTTTCCCAACAGACACGCGCTTTTGAGAAGAATACCAGGCTGGGTTGTTTGTACCTTCAAAGGAACTATGTGGGTAAACTGGGCGGCATGTAACAAGGGCTTTATTCCAAAAAGACAGCAGCAGGAAGTGGAGAATCAGGATCCCACCTTCATGCAAAAGAATGCCTCTTGGCCTGGGAATTAAAAATGCTGTTGGTAGGATGGGTCTCAGTTCCTGAACTGTTCTACCAAAATGGTCCTCCTCTGTATTTGAGACCCAGGCCAGACCCCAGCCTGATATGCCCTGTTTTGTTGCTATGGAGTTTCTGACCAAGTTTAGCACTGTCTCTGCCAGCAATTGACAAGAGTTGTGGCCTAAATCTTGAATATGATTACCATAAGCACCTACTACTACAGCAAACATTTCATTAATGTGACTGTGTCCGTTTCAGTCTAGGTCCCGTAAATTTTATTTCACATCTTAAAATAATAACTTTATGTCATCCACTGCAACTTTCAACCAGTGATCTCAAAGCAAATGGCAGGCTTCAGAAATTGCATACCAATTCCTGTGGTCCTTTTACTTGCATCCCTTCAGTGAAATTTCATAATGAATTCAGCTGGGTTTTCCCTGGAAAAGGGGTGAGTAGGAGTTGGGTCTGTTGGAGTTGGAGCTGCTACAATGTGAATGACCTTTGATGAAAAGGCAGGGGCTGCATGCACAGCAGCAGGGATGAGAGGGGGAAGCAGAAGCTTTATAAACATCTCTCAGGTATGGCACAACGGCTGAGGGGTCAGCATGGAGAACAGGATGCTTGTCTTAATTTGAGGGGGACTTCTGTCTATCTACAGAGGTGACACCTGGGATCCCCGCATGGCCAAAAGTGGTCAGTAATTTGATTGACAACTTGCTGGAACTCTGTCCTCACAACAGGCTGCCATTTTCTGACCACACTGTATGTGAAATGACTGTTCTTCACGTGGTACCAATGTTTTCCTATGGTATGTTAGACTTAGTACAAATTCTCTAAATCCCAAGCAGACAGGAACTGAGGCAATTATGTGAAGTTCCACATGTTGTAAAAATATTACTGCCTAAAAGCGTTTAGTATTATTAGACTGGATTTCCCAGAAGAAGAAACAGTGCTTTGAATGTAAGATCACTTTACGTTTTTAGCCTTTTAAATCCATCTTCTTGTTACAAATTTCTTGATTATTTTTTTGAACCTCTGTTTCTACAGTGAAGCTGAACAGTCTGTTGTGGATATTTCTATTAATGTTAGTACAAATATTTCCTGGTCAAGACAGTCAGTACTTATCCAATTGCATATATTTAACCAGTTTACTAAAAATGGAGTTTGCTTTAAAAAGATGTAAAAAAAGGATATTTCTATGTGTAGGGGTATGTGAGTGAGAACGTAGCTCTTTCCCCAAGCCCTGGTAATTTACATGCAGAAACATCGTAAACCTGTCTCAATGTAGGAGGCTCCATGAATATAGCATGAATCTGTCAAATTCCAGTCTGTCTGGTATATTTGGTGCCAGTTCAAAAGCTTCTAGAGACTGGAAAAAGAATCCTAAAAACAACATCTCCCAGATATATAAATTACATACCACAGAGTGCAGTGATAAGCATAAGGATACAAGAGGAGATTTGCTTTCTTCTTTGGCTGTGTTTCACTTCCTACAGGGTTTCCCCTGTATTAAACCTGTCTGCTTTGTCTACAATGGGCTCTACATCAGTATTGTCACCTGCAGACTGGGGACTCCTCATGGGACTGGCTCCACTGGAAAGAAACAATAAATTTCAATAAAACTGTTATCTATGTGCTTGGTCAAATACAATTTGCTGGGACTTTGAAAATCTACATCTGTTCTGTATACAATTTGTATTGCCATTTGTTGCACAGATGTGTAACAAGATAAATACCTGTCCAGGCTTACATGTGATTCAGAAATGCATATGTTAATCATGCTGGTAGGAGGAGGTGAAGGAAAAGACAATAAATCAGCCTACAAATCGTTTCACTTGGAAAGGTCTAACAGAACAGGGCTATTTTTATCCTAGGATGCTTTTAATTTGAATCAAAAATGCTTTACCACATGTTCTGCCAGAAGTTCAAAAGGATTGGTAACAAACATTTAATCTTTTTTATTCTGGGATTGGCACTAAGCCCTCATCAAAAAGCGTATGCAGTCAAACAGCTTATCTCCACTGAGCTGTTTCCCTTAATGTGTTCCTAATTATAATCCTATATATTGCTCACTGTGGCCGATTGAACAATATGGGAGTAATTTCTTTACAGGCCTCGCTGTTCTTTGAACTGGGAGTACAGAGGGCTAGAACGGAACCAGATCAATGGGATTTGAGTGCAGGGGAATCCAGCCAGATGCAATCTCTGGAGAATGCATTACCAGCTGTTCTCCAGAAAGGAACTGGAGCAGACAGCTGGTAAGTGTGCAGTCCCTCTCATACAGCCCCATGGATCTGTGCTGCAAGGTGTAGTCTTTCTTATCTTTATTGCATTCTGTACCTCTGGGGAGGGACTCATCCAAATTTCACACAAGGGGTGTTTTTAACAAAAAGGATTGGAGTAATACCCTGCCCACCCCCTCCTTTTAAGATTTCATTAGACTATTAAAAAGTTTTTGAAGGAATATTTGAATCAAACTTCAGCAAAAGATTCCATAAGCTGAAAGTTTTACTATAAAGCTGAGAGGAAGTAAAAGCATTTGTGCTATGGTTTTAGCTATGTTTGTTTGTGGAGGGTTTTGGAATACATAAGCCTGAAGAGTTAAGCCTTTTATTCTTAAAGTGCCTGTAGCTTTAGGAATTGCAGCCCTCTCAGCCTCCTTTTCCCTATGTGAATGTCGATTCACAAAGAACACGTATAGGTGTAACATGACAAATACCAAGTAAATGAAAATGGTTATAAATGAAGTTCTGTTTATGTCCAAACAATTGTTTGTGTTTGCCAGCTTCCACTTACTTCTGATGCAGAGATAGATAGCAAGGGGAAAAAAGAAGCCAACTAAGGATTTGGTATTCCTGTTCTTTCAGTGAAGTTTCCGCTTGTGGGTCATGTTCATTCCTTCCTTATTGGTGTATTCACTTCCTTTAATGTGATGTTTTCCCATTACCCACACACACCTTATGTACAGAGGGCCAGAGCAAAACAGAGTATAGAGCTTAATCTTTAAATCAAAGAAGATGAGAGGCAAACTGCTCAGACTGACCTTGCATAATTTACAGACTACGTAGTGTGTAGCTATGGATCAGCTTTAGGAGAAAAGGGTGTCATTGTATGAAGTATTTCTAGTGACCCTCCAATTCCTCTGGAAGGAGTTTGGGCAGGTACTGCCTGCCACAATAACCCCAAACCTGGAAATTGGGAAATGGTATGTTTCATATGTGTATGGTGCTGGTGTTAGAGGGACTGAAAGGCAAATAAACTCATTTTTACCACCTCCACAAGATCCAAATACAAAGATTTTTTTTTAACCTCTCTTGCTTGTTGGCATATTAATTTACCAAAGCTGCATAGGGTGTGAGGAAGTTTTATTGGAGAAACAGCTGCCAGAGATGCTGGAGCATCAGCTGTGTGTTGTGAAACGGGGCCAAGCACTCACTGGCATCAATGGCAGCATCCAGGAGGATGGAGATGGATAAAAAAAAGTCCTTCTGATTCCACTGGGAAGATATTTCATGATTGGGGCAGGCTTTGGACCTTCTCCTGCCTGTGTAATGTCTTCACATCCACTGACACACAGTGAATTGTTTGAGACTGTTCTGAACTTCTGACCTGAAGGTCTCATAAAACCCATTTATTCTGTACCTGAATCTAACTGCCTTTGCCAAACAATGCTGAGAGCTTCAAAGTACCCCACTCTCACTGTTTTAAAAGCTTGGTGTCTGTTGATTCAAGATGTGGAATAATATCACTTGAAAACCAAAATTACTTAATGCACCATTGCACATACCAATAACCAATCAAATTATTAAACTCACTGAGGATGTTTGATTGGTCTGTAAGGCAGCCTAGGCTTACTGAGGATCATCAAGGAAAAAGGACCATTGCTTTCAGAAGGTGACATTAGTTTTGGTTTTTGTTTTCATGTCTCATGCCCTAATCCCTCAACTTTTGAAATCATTGCCTGAGAGATACCACAGTTTTACCCCTTCAGACAGGTAGAAAACATGTTTGCCTATGGTTGGTATCTTTCTGAGGTGCAAGCTTCTTAAGATTGCAAGACATCTCACTGGTCACTACTTTTGTTTATTTTTTTTTTCATCTCAATCACAGTACTACTGGCACAAAGTGTGTTCAGATACCAAATAATATTTTATGATACAGGATATTTGTCTTTTACCATAATTGCCTTTTGTGTACTGTCAAGCCACCAGTGACCTTGTTTCAATTTCGGATACACTTCACACTTTCAAATAAAAAGATGGATAAATAATTTCTTGCTGAATGTTGATCCCATCACTTCTATTGTGTCCTCTAGAAAGTGAGCTTGTGGCTGTAATATTGTTCTGCGAATCATCTATTTGTAACTAAAAGAGCGTTTCCTGTGAGGTGGGTATTTCTGGGGTGCTTTTCAGCCTTGAGAACAACTTTATGGGTAGTTTTATTTACTAGTATCTTCACATAAACAGAAGCATGAAACTTTTTATACCACCAACCAAGGCCAAAAACCTCTCTATTTGAGCAGACAAATAATTGTTCATTGCTAGAATCTGTGATAAATAAAACACTGGTTGACAGTTTCAGCTGTGCTGCTATATAAAGACCAAGCCAATGACCCGATTGTAGGATTTTCTAAGAACTTAGTGTTGATCCTCATGTCATATTTCAGGATCAGGGGCTCTTTGCCTCAGTTTCCCATGTGTATTGAACAGTAGTCAGTTTTGACTGTTAAGACTAAATGTGTTTACATAAATCTTTATTTCAAAGAATTTTGTATCAGTGTCACATATATTAAGTCATACCTGCCACTGATGTCCTCAACTTTGATGTGACCTACCCAAACATTTTCCCATGTTACTGTCTCACCCACATGTATCATTGTTTTTACATAGAAGTTACATTTCTACTTGTTTAGATTTATCCCAGCTGCTCCATCTTTTCCCAGAGCTTCTGGCTATGCTGTATAACTTTTTCTTCCCATAGTTAAACATCATCTTTATAGTCTTTTTTATCCTCCATACCAACAAAAAATGTAACATTTTGCAGTCAAACTCCCTCAGGGGCTGGAAACAACCCAAATAGTAGTCTGCAAAAACAATATTTCTCAAAGGGACTGTTGAGTGTGAACAAATACCTTCTGTTTTTCTTGGGGCACCCTGTTGAAAGCTTTTTGGCATTATTCATGTTCCCCAATATATCTCCTCTCTTAGGTAGAGGAAAATTGTCCGATTTTATATATCTAGTTCTTCATATCCAAAGATACGCAGATATTTATCTCTTTTTTATTCTAAAGGTCTAGCAAATGTATACACTCCAGTGGTTCTTTTTTGTTCCATGAGTCTCAGAGCGATAAACAACATAGTCTGCCTTAGGTAAGTGGATCTTTCCTATGTGTACAAGTTGCCTTATTTTTGGCTCTTTCATTTCCATTCCCAGTTCTGCTGGGGCTTTTCCTGTTCTTACTCCCCTCTCTTATGGTGGTCTGAAACCTCTCACTGAAGTGCCAGGCAATGTCCACCTTCAGTAAATTTTATTCTCAACTTAGAGCTTTTGCCACCCAACAAACTTCAACTATTTTATGAATAATGATTTCTAGAGTCTTCATATGGATTTTTCTGCACACACATTCCCCTCACCTCCTTCCCCCACTCCCCCTGCTTCCAGATTCCTGTGACCTGTTTTCTATCAGGGATTTCTCTCTGTTAATATTGCAAGCTTTTTAGCCTCAGTTCAGTCAGAAATTGCTATGTTGGTTTAGCCCTCCTCCTGCATCATGTCTTAGATAGGATTCATGTTTCTATGAATATTAGATTTCCTATTGCCTTTTCTTGACTAATTTTAGCTAACTGAAAACTATGAAAATCACCAAGTGCTTCAGAACCAGCTGATGTAGAAATAGGCTGTTTTCTGAATCTCATTGTCTTGACTGTCACTCATGCCTCAAAGACACGGGAGGAATGGTCTGTTTCAACTTGATCTGGTTAAATTCAAATTTTCCAGAAAGCTACAGGGTTGACACAGTTTCTGACTGCTGCACTATTCCAACATTCACATGGTGCATTCTCTTAGTTTCTTATTAACATATGATAATCATATGGTAATGAGTGACCAGATTTACAAAGGATGTAGCATTTACCTCAAGCCCCAGTCAAACATAAAAATTTCTATTTATGGCTTACATGGCTTTAAATTTCTTAATTTTACATGTAGGCAGTTATGTCACATTTAGCTGCAAACCCTTTTGTTACATGTTACCACTGAAAAATGTAAACATGAGCACCAAGTGGATTGAATGCACAAATCAGGGATCCCTAGTTGAAAGGGACTGATTTTTGTTTAAAGACTCAATAAAGTTTAAAATGTATAGTGAACATGGCTAGCAAAGATGAGAACTTACAGCTTCCCTTGTAGAGGACTATTCTAATCACAGAAAACCACAATAGCAAGTTGTCTCTTTATCTTCTCTTTGACCTATAAACATTGAATTCTTCTTTAGACAATGACATAGCTTTGCCAGAAAGAATGTATTGTGGCCTTATCCTGGCTTACTGTAGCCTTTGCTGCAGTGGTTAAGACTGTCACTTGGGAAATAAAAAGCAGGAAGTTTTGAATCCCCTCAGGTAGAATTTCATTCCTGTTTTCTCATTTCCTAGATAAACATTTAAACTGTTGGTGACCGCCTCCTCCTTCTGCTGTTTTCATATTTGTTAGATGATTTCATGTCATACTGAAGACTTTGTTTTTCTCCTCACACATTTCCTAATGAGGTGGCTTGAAAGCAAGAAAGCCGTTCTTTTAGATTAGGTTCAGCTCAGGATTAGGCTGGATTCATCCCACCGAACCTAACAATTTAACTGTGAAGGCTAGTTTGCCCTAAACTCCATTTATATTCAATAAAAAGAAAGTAGAATGACAAGGCTCCTATATAAGATATGGCTCATCTAAGTGGTTGAAGGTAGGTGGGTAAATCCAGGCCTTAGTGGTCTCCTCTTAGACCATTAAGGCTCTAGTTCGATACTGAATTTAAGCACTTACTTAAATACACTTCTATTTAGAAAAGTACATAAGCACATGCTTGCAGTTAACCAGCTAAAATTTAGGCATAGAATCCTGCAATAAATCATCTTTTTCATGATTACTGACTGTGACATATTTTTAAGAGAAATGATTCCTGCACTTCTATTTTTCTGAAGTGATTTTAAACCTCCCTGTGGTAATAAAATATTTCCTACTAAGCTAAACCTTATTAACTTTCTCAGATTTTGATGTCGTATTTCCACCCTGTCTTTATGGTTTGGAAAATTCCTGAAGTTTACAATTCCATTCACTTTAGTTTGGAAAGCTAACATTATATATTGTATTCAGATTACTGGTTATATTTGAAGACATAATCTGGCTGTGCTTGAAAAGCTAAATTATAATAGAATGATTGTAAAAATTGCAGTAATATAAAAAACTGTTCCACTTCCTGTTTTTCAACTTTGGGAAACCCAGCATATCAATGGAAGAATATTAAGCATTTGGTCTTTGATCTTTCAGTGGAACTGCTCAGTCATCTTATTAGTTAGCACCTAGTAAAATCTATGTTCTTTAGCTAATGAAAGTCTAGAATTCTCTTGGAATTCTCTGAAACAACTGATCTGATTTTTCAACGCATAAAATATGTACAAGACACAATAACTGCAGAGATTACACTATGCTTGTAAAACTTAACCTGAGGTAGGATCCACCTATTCCCCAAATCTAGAGATTGATTATGCACCAACTAAGCCAAAAGAAAAACTCCACTTTGGATATCGGGAAAAGCAAATGGGGTCACTGGGCAGTCTTAGTCCTCTTGACTCCGAAGGCTCTGAATTTCAACCTCCATTGCTCTCATAACAGGGAGCTTGCAGGAAGACGAAACTGTTTGGTTCATTTCCCCATTCCTTCAGGCTAGAAACCTGAGGAGGCTCTCCCCTCTCCAGGGCTGTAGCTGCACTTTCTTTTTGAGGCACGCTTTTTGTTTCCTAGGGTCTCTTTTACTTACTTCCCCTGTGCTAAAAATGCAGCTTCCCTCTCCGCTCACTCCACAGTGAGCCTCTTTCCACCCTGTATTAGCATCTCTGTAAAGAGCTTCTCAAGGCCCTTTTTCCAAGCCACCTTAGGCATTTTGTTTGCAAAGAGACCAAAGTGAAAATATTTAAGTGACTGTCTACTTTGGTGGTATGATCACTGTTTGGATTATGGTAGAAAAAAAAGCTATATATCTATCTGATTGATAGGCAACCTTTGAATGAAAAATAATTTTATATGAGGACAATTACATTTTAATCTGTATTTTGTCTAAAGATGGTCCACTGAAGTTGTCATGTTCATCTTGATGAAAATATAACTACATAAGATCAAAATGAAACAGCTGAGGCAGAGGGTTTTGTAACTGGCGCCAAAACAAATCTATGGGACGAGATTTTTTCCACCTAGATTGTTTCAGTCTAAACAGACTGAAAAGTTTTCCCCTTAGTGAGAGAGAAGCCATTAAATAAGCAATTTTAATAGCTCAGTCACCCCCAATTTATTTGGTGTCCCTTTGAGATTATCGAGTGAAACAAAAATAGTACCTATAGAAAGTAATGAATACAGAACATACTTTCACACTTTCCAGACTTTCTCTCCACACTGCTCAGCCTTATTTCCTTATTTTTAATGATAAATAAATTAACATTCATTTTCAGTATTCACAGCATAGCATATATATCAGATTAAAAAAAAGAAAAAGAAAAAAGGTTAGTAAATTATTTTTGATGGAATACAATATGTGCTGCCCCTTCTGTGAATTTAGCACTCATTCAGGAAATTGATTTGTCAAGATGTAAAATAAAAATGTATCATTTCATCACATTTTTAGAAAATATGGGTCCAATCTTATAAGATGCAGAGAAATCTCAGCTCCCTTAAAGCTTTTCAATGGAAGCACTTAGCACCTCACAGTAATAGGCTGATTTTACATGTCATTTTAATGATCTCTTTAATACTTCATTCTGGAACTAGCAATGCTGAGTGTTGCAGTGCCTAATGCCCTTGTTGGACCTGGCTCCAAGCCAGCTTTATGCTTTGCAGCTTATTTGTACCCAAATATTTCACCTTAAAAAATATTCATTTTCCCCAGGATGCAGGTGTTGATATAACTGCATTGTAGGTAAGATTCCTGGATCAGGTTATAAATCAGTGCATGGTGCTGACTGGGGAACAGAATCCAGGCCTTGGGGCGGATCTGAACAGTTGCTCCCCTCTGCAGCGATCCTATGCAGTCCAAGAGTAGTCCAAGAAAAGCAGCTTGTACAGGCACTATAACGTCTGGAAAACCTTGCTAATATCGATTTTCATACAAGTGGGGTAGATATATCAGGCATGACTTTCAACACCTTATACAAAGTTTTTACCAGTGCAACTGGACTTTGTTGAAACTTTGCTGGCATAAAACTGACACTACACAACAGGCAACATGGCTCATTGCTACCACTACTCTTTTTATGCAATATAGAATCATAGAATCATAGAATAGT